>NW_026273322.1:375000-650000 GCF_020536995.1 Dreissena polymorpha | reverse complement strand
ATCATGAGGTTACTGTACCTGGCAAGTTGAAATTTACCTTGACCTTTGAATGACCTTGACTCTCAAGGTCAAATTATTAAATTTTGCTAAAATTGCCATAACTTCTTTATTTATGATTAGATTTGATTGATACTTTGACAAAACTACTCTTACCTGACATACCAAAATAGACTCCACCCAAACCATCGCCCGTGCCCCCCCCCCGAATCCCCCCCTTTTTTTATATATTTTTTTTTTAAAGATCATCTCACAAATGACCACCACACCCTCACACTATACCCCCCCCCCCCCCCCACCCCACCCCCTCCCCAATTTTTTTTTTTAAACGGTTAAAAAACAAAACTATTTATTTTGATTATTTTATGTTTGAAATACCGTCCAACCATCGCACTCAAGAATCCCCCCCACCCCCCCCTCCCCCCACCCGAATCCCCCCCCCCTAAATTTTAAGATCATCTCACAAATTACCACCACACCCTGACACTATACCCCCCCACCTCACCCCCCCCCCATTTTTTTTTTGAAACGGTTAAAAAACACAAATATTTATTTTTATTATTTTATGTTGTTCCTTTTTTTGCATTTTTGGAAGATAATGTCATAAATGTCCACATCCCCACACAATGCACCCCTCTTCACTTCACCCCTCCCTCCTTTGTGATTGAAAATGAGAGTCCCTTCACCTTTAAAAAGAAAATAGATGAGCGGTCTGCACCCGCAAGGCGGTGCTCTTGTTAAAAATTCTGTTTTGATAGGAATCAATTGCAAAGCTGCTGAGATTTGAATCGTCCCATTTACCGGCAGGGGAGAGAACTAGTCTGGAGGATTACTGCTCAAGGATGAAGGCTGGAAAACGCAACATCTTCTTTCTGTCTGCACCTAGGTAGGATTTGATTTTGTTACTTAAAAAAAAATGGCTATACAATATTTATGCCCCCTTTCAAAGAAGAGGGAGTATATTGTTTTGCACATGTCGGTCCGTCCACCAGATGGTTTCCGTATGATAACTCAAGAACGCTTAGGCCTAGGATCATGAAACTTCATAGGTACATTGATCATGACTGGCAGATGACCCCTATTGATTTTCAGGTCACTAGGTCAAAGGTCAAGGTCACAGTGACTTCAAACTGTAAAATGGTTTCCGGATGATAACTCAAGAATGCTTAGGCCTAGGATCATGAAACTTCATAGGTACATTGATCATGACTGGCAGATAACCCCTATTGATTTTCAGGTCACTAGGTCAAAGGTCAAGGTCACAGTGACTTGAAACAGTAAAATGGTTTCCGGATGTTAACTCAAGAATGCTTACGCCTAGGATCATGAAACTTCATAGGTACATTGATCATGACTGGCAGATGACCCCTATTGATTTTCAGGTCACTAGGTCAAAGGTCAAGGTCACAGTGACTCGAAATAGTAAAATGGTTTCGGGATGATAACTCAAGAATGCTTATGCCTAGGATCATGAAACTTCATAGGTATATTGATCATGACTGGCAGATGACCCTATAAATTTTCAGGTCATTAGGTCAAGGCCACAGTGACTAGAAATAGTAAAATGGTTTCCTGATGATTACTCAAGAATAATTAGGCCTAGGATCATGAAACTTCATAGGTACATTGATCATGACTGGCAGATGACCCCTATTGATTTTCAGGTCACTAGGTCAAAGGTCAAGGTCACAGTGACAAAAAACGTATTCACACAATGGCTGCCACTACAACTGACAGCCCATATGGGTGGCATGCATGTTTTACAAACAGCCCTTGTTAATATTTAGTGTTAATTGGGAGTTGTTGTTTCAAATTATTACATGCTTGTCATTGACAAAATGTTAAGAAAGACAGTTTATTTTAATATTATTGTATTAACCAAGCTCAAACTATCTTATAACGCAAATGAAAACAAGTTGTATTCTATGCATACAGTTTATAAGCATGTAATATAATTATCTTTTAATGGACATTCCTGCTCATCTAAAAACTTAATACAAGAAATAAACTGTGTACCTGTTTTGCAGCAGTCCTTAAGTCTTAAAATCACTGAACACTTTCTCATCCTAGACACTATGCGTCCAAAAAAAAAAAAAAATCTTTACAAATGTCTTAATACTAGCTCATACAAGGTTAGTCGGAACTTTATCTTGTCTCTAGTCGTGAGATCGCAGAACACTCGCCCTACCTGGAGGCCATGCGTAAGAAAGACGCCGAGGTGCTGTTCCTGTATGAGTCTTATGACGAACTTGTGCTGATGAACCTTGGTCAGTTTGACAGCAAGACCTTGAAGGGCATCGAGAACGAACTGGTAGAGGATAAGGAGGACACTGACACTGTCAATGAGAAAGGTCGGGACTGTGTGCATATGTGTGCATTTTAAAGTAAATCAGGTTCTTACGCACTGTACACTTGTTTATGTGTGGACAGACAATGTGTCCCAGCATCTTATTGTTCCCTACCGGTTTCACCAGAGGGGACTTATGGCTTGCGCTTTGTGCGTCTGTCTGTCTGTCTCTCTGTCTGTGAGTCTGTCTGTCACACTTTTCTGGATCCTGTGATAACTTTAAAAGTTATTCTTTTTTTTCATGAAACTTGAAACATCGGTAGATGCGGACATTATGCACGTCATTTCATTTTGTTTCTACGTCAAAAATTATGGTTGCTATGGCGACAAAAATTATTAAAAAAATATAATTATCTGACAATGGTGGAGCCGGTAGGGGACATATATTGCTTGGCAATAGTCTTATGTACTGACTGGACACTCCAAAGATGATGATTTTGGTTTAGAAAATTTGCTGACATTTTGTGTGCAGTAACTTCCTATAGATCCGGATTCCATTTGAGGTCAAATGGATCAACATCAAAGTTAGTGTTTCTAAAAATAGGAAAACTATTATCTTTCAATAACTTAAGTTTTTTGGGGGTACGGTTCTTAAATTTTGAATGTTGGTAACTTGCATGCAGACCTAGCTGGGGTTGTATTGGGACCAGTTGAGTAAAATAGAAAAACTGTTTGGATTCAATAACTTGAGTTTGAAAAAAAGGTTTTTGTTCTTGAATGTTTTCATTAAGTAGCTTACATCCAGACCTAGTGAGGGATATCACAATGATTTAAATTAAATTTATAACATAAACACTGAAAACCTGATTTTGTGGTGTTACCATGTTTTTTGTTGAGTTATATGCCCGTGAACTTAGCCAGTATGGTATGCAAAGCGAGAGACAAAGTGACTCACAGTCACTAGTCATAGCTTGTAATGAGCTGGAATGTATTTTGTAATAGATTTGCATCGCCACTCTGATAATGAAAGGAAATATTGATTTGTGCTATTATGTACCCTTTCAGATGAGACAAGTTTAAGCCAGGCAGACGCAGACAAATTGATGAACTGGCTCAAAGCAACACTCACCAACAGGGTACACAAAGTCAAAGTAAGGAGGAGATTTGTGAACTAAAAATGAAAGCAAATGTACAAAATATAATCATCCAAGGAAAAGGTTTATGAGGTTGAATGAAAGCAAATGGACAAACACAATTCATCCTTGATTTTGATTGGTGCAGTGTGCATTTACCTTCCAAGGAACATCATCATGTTCTTTACACAAGCAAAAAAGACCATCCTTAACTCAAGTATTTCCTAATTGCAACAGATAATGCTCCTTGGACCATTGTTTTCCTATAAAATATACCATTTGTCTTAAGTAAGTCCAAATCATAGATGTTATGGGGAATAAATGAAGTTTCTGTCACAGGCTAGTCCAAATCATATGCAACTTGGCAATAAGCCTTGGGAGGGGGTGAATGTATTTTCAGGATGGTTAGTATTATATATGATAGTGGATGACAGTACATTTTGTCAGACTTTGGATTGCTACAAGTGCAAAAGAAAGTAGTTTAAATTAATTTAAACATATTGCAGCAGACTTATATTGAAGCAAATAAAAAGTAATATAATGTGATAGTTTGATAAGGATGTATTCACAAACAAATCTTTTATCGTGATTATGATTTTTCCTCCTTTCGTCTTATTTCCTCCCTTTGAATGTCCACCTTATTTAACAAATAATTATTAACTTTGTTCGGTCTACATGTATATACAAATGAAGAGTTTAGTTAAACCCTGTAAGGGGTGAAGAGCATTTTCCTCCATTGAAGTGAATATTAAATCACCCCCCCCCCCCATCTATTCATTATTAAGATCACCAAGCGCCTGTCCAGCCACCCCTGTGTGATCAGCGTCAAGGAGATGGGGGCGGCAAGGCACTTCCTGCGGACCACACTGGCAGATAAATCACCCGAGGAGAGATTCAGTCTGCTACAACCCACACTGGAAATAAATCCATGGTAATGTTCACATTGGTATGGTTAGGTCTTCTGCAACCCACGCTGGAAATAAATCCATGGTAATGTTCGCATTGGTATTGTTAGCTCTCCTGCAAACAACACTGAAAATAAATTTAACGGTAATGTTCACATTGGTATTGTTAGCTCTCATTCAACCCACACTGGCAATAAATCCATGGTAATGTTCACATTGGTACTGTTAGGTCTCCTGCAAACAACACTGTAAATAAATCCATGGTAATGTTCACATTGGTTCTGTTAGGTCTCCCGCAACCCACATTGGAAATAAATGCATGGTAATGTTCACATTGGTACTATTAGGTCTCCTGCAACCCGCACTGGAAATAAATCCATGGTAATGTTCACATTGGTACTGTTAGGTCCCCTGCAAACAACACTTGAAATAAACCCATGGTAATGTTCACATTGGTACTGTTAGGTCTCCTGCAACCCACACTGGAATTAAATCCATGGTAATGTTAACATTGGTATTGTTAGGTCTCCTGCAACCCACACTGAAAATAAATCCATGGAAATGTTCACATTGGTACTGTTAGGTCTCCTGCAACCCACACTGGAAATAAATGTATGGTTATGTTCACATTGGTACGGTTAGGTCTTCTGCAACCCACGCTGGAAATAAATCCATGGTAATGTTCACATTGGTATGGTTAGGTCTTCTGCAACCCACGCTGGAAATAAATCCATGGTAATGTTCGCATTGGTATTGTTAGCTCTCCTGCAAACAACACTGGAAATAAATTTAACGGTAATGTTCACATTGGTATTGGTAGCTCTCATTCGACCCACACTGGCAATAAATCCATGGTAATGTTCACATTGGTACTGTTAGGTCTCTTGCAAACAACAATGGAAATAAATTCATGGTTATGTTCACATTGGTACTGTTAGCTCTCCTTCAAACAACACTGGCAATAAATCCATGGTAATGCTCACATTGGTACTGTTAGGTCTCCTGCAAACAACACTGGAAATAAATCCATGGTAATGTTCACATTGGTACTGTTAGGTCTTATGCAAACAACAATGGAAATATACCCATGGTAATGTTCACATTGGTACTGTTAGGTCTCCTGCAATCCACATTGGAAATAAATGCATGACAATGTTCACATTTGTACTGTTAGGTCTTATGCAAACAACACTGGAAATAAACCCATGGTAATGTTTACATTGGTACTGTTAGGTCTTATGCAAACAAAACTGGAAATAAATTCATGGTAATGCTCACATTGGTACTGTTAGGTCTCTTGCAAACAACACTGAAAAAAAATCCATGGTAATGTTCACATTGGTATTGTTAGCTCTCCTGCAAACAACACTGGAAATAAATTTAACGGTAATGTTCACATTGGTATTGTTAGCTCTCATTCAACCCACACTGGAAATAAATCCATGGTAATGTTCACATTGGTACTGTTAGGTCTCTTGCAAACAACAATGGAAATAAATTCATGGTTATGTTCACATTGGTACTGTTAGCTCTCCTGCAAACAACACTGGCAATAAATCCATGGTAATGCTCACATTGGTACTGTTAGGTCTCCTGCAAACAACACTGGAAATAAATCCATGGTAATGTTCACATTGGTACTGTTAGGTCTTATGCAAACAACAATGGAAATATACCCATGGTAATGTTCACATTGGTACTGTTAGGTCTCCTGCAACCCACATTGGAAATAAATGCATGACAATGTTCACATTTGTACTGTTAGGTCTTATGCAAACAACACTGGAAATAAACCCATGGTAATGTTTACATTGGTACTGTTAGGTCTTATGCAAACAACACTGGAAATAAATTCATGGTAATGCTCACATTGGTACTGTTAGGTCTCCTGCAAACAACACTGAAAAAAAATCCATGGTAATGTTCACATTGGTACTGTTAGGTCTCCTGCAAATAACACTTAAATGTAATCTCTGGTAATGTTTATAATCAGGGATCATATTTTCCCGCAACATCAATCAGTCCGGATATAAATGGGGAAAAGTATCCGAAAATGTGTATCCGAAATCATGACAAATTACGTTAAAATATATACCGTTGATTTTGCCATTCATGAAGGTGGTATAATACATGTACAAGTAAAATTCCCTTAGGCATTTTTTTTAAACGGAACGAGTTTTCTCAGCTGGTTTTATTATTTGGTATTTCATTGTTGTTTCGTGTGCTGTTTTATCAGACTTTTCTCATCGTTATCAATATTATTAATCTGTGTAAGTCTATACTGATGTTTTAAATTGTTGTCGACTCGATAATATCTTACAAACATGCACTGAACCAAACAAATGTCTGTGCGTAGATTGGCTACTGACAACAACAAACCAAATAATTAAGAAATAATTTGTTGTCAAATAACCCACGTCTGATAGTTAAGATGCGTAGGGATTTAATCATGAGAGCGAAGCATTTGAAACCACGCATCTTATTTTCCGGTCGTGAGTTATTCAACAACAAAGTATAAAGTACACGAATTATTTCGATTCTGACACGGTTTTACTAAAGATTTATTCAATGTATATTATTTTTCTTGTGTACTATTTTATGTGAAGTTCCGCCCATAAAAATAACTTTCGGCTGTTCTGTCGATCAGATCCGCGACTTTCATTCACCGGATTATTACGCTGGTGGAAAATGTATCGGCATGTTTTGCTTAGTTACAGCGCGTGCATTCAGACGCGTTTTTTCGGATGCGTCTTTCACAAGTTTTTAGCTCATCTATTTTTTGAAAAAAAAATTATGAGCTATTGTCATCACCTTGGCGTCGGCATTGGCGTCGGCGTCCGGTTAAGTTTTACTTTTAGGTCCACTTTTCTCAGAAAGTATCAATGCTATTGCATTCAAACTTGGTACACTTACTTACTATCATGAGGGGACTGGGCAGGCAAAGTTAGATAACTCTGGCGTGCATTTTGACTGAATTATGTGCCCTTTTTATACTTAGAAAATTGAAAATTTTGGTTAAGTTTTGTGTTTAGGTCCATTTTATTCCTCAAGTATCAAAGCTATTGCTTTCATACTTGCAACACTTACTAACAATCATAAGGGGACTGTGCAGGCAAAGTAATGTAACTCTGACTGGCATTTTGACAGAATTATGTGCCCTTTTTATACTTAGAAAATTGAAAATTTGGTTATGTTTTGTGTTTAGGTCCACTTTATTCCTACAGTATCAAAGCTATTGCTTTCATACTTGCAACACTTATTAACTATCGTAAGGGGACTGTGCAGGCAAAGTTATGTAAATCTGACTGACATTTGGACAGAATTATGGGCCCTTTATACTTAGAAAATTGAAAGTTTGGTTAAGTTTTGTGTTTTGGTCCACTTTACCCCTAAAGTATCATATATATTGCTTTCATACTTGGAACACTCGCAAACTATCATAAGGGTACAGTAAAAGGACAAGTTGCATAACTCTGGATGTCATTTTTACGGAATTATGGCCCTTTTTTTAACTTGGTAACTTTGAATATATGGTTAAATTTTGTGTTTCGATCCACTTTACTTCTTAAGTATCAAGGCTATTGCTTTCAAACTTCAAATACTTTCATGCTATCATGAGGTTACTGTACCTGGCAAGTTGAATTTTACCTTGACCTTTGAATGACCTTGACTCTCAAGGTCAAATTATTAAATTTTGCTAAAATTGCCATAACTTCTTTATTTATGATTAGATTTTATTGATACTTTGACAAAACTACTCTTACCTGACATACCACAATAGACTCCACCCAAACCATCGCCCGTGCCCCCCCCCCCCCCCCCCCCCCCGAATTCCCCCCCCCCCCTATTTTTTTTTTTTTTTTTTTTTTTTATAATATCATCTCACAACCACCACACCCTCACACTATACCCCCCCCCACCACACCTCCTCCCCAATTTTTTATTTTTGTAAACGGTTAAAAAACAAAACTATTTATTTTGATTATTTTATGTTTGAAATACCGTCCAACCATCGGACCCAAGAATCCCCCCCCAACCCCCCTCCCCCCACCCGAATCCCCCCCCCCCCCCCCAAATTTTTTTCTTCTTTTTTTTTTTTTTTTTTTTTTTAAGATCATCTCACAAATAACCACCACACCCTCACACTATACTCCCCCCCCCCCCACCTCAACCCCCCCCCCCCCATTTTTTTTTAAACGGTTAAAAAACACAAATATTTATTTTTATTATTTTATGTTTCAAATACCGTCCAACCATCGCATCCAAGAATCCCCCCACCCCCCCTTCCCGAGTTTTTTTCCTTTTTTTGGCATTTTTGGAAGATAATGTAATAAATGTCCACACCCCCACACAATGCAGCCCTCTTCACTCCACCCTTCCCTCCTTTGTGATTGAAAATGAGAGTCCCTTCACCTTTAAAAAGAAAATAGATGAGCGGTCTGCACCCGCAAGGCGGTGCTCTTGTTTATTCTTGGTCTGACGTGCAATAAACTGGTTCTGACCGGTTTAGAGACTGCAGCGAATGGTTTATCACACCTAAGCGAGATAAGAATGTCATTAGGGTGTGTTAGCATGTACACTGTGTAATCGATTTCATGACATGGGAATTTTAATAGCAAACAGAATCGGACCGACTGTTTGGGATTTTCAATCGGTCTTTCATTACCCCAATCGGTCTAGGACCAACAAAACCGAAAAAAATATGATCCCTGTTTATAATGTTATTTATGTTTTCTGCACCCATCACTTGAAATTATTCCAAGGTTATATTGACATTGAAATGTCATCTGCTAATGTTACTTAAAATAAATCCATGGCAACATTGACAATGTTATCACTTCTGCAAATAGCACTTAGAAATAAATCAACAGTTGTGTTGACATCGTTTGGTCTTCAGAAACCAACTCTAAAAATAAATCCAGGGTTATGTTGACATTGTCGGTCTTCTGCTTATTGCTCTTTAATCAAATCACTGACTCTAGAAATTAATTAATTGTTATGTTGGTGTGGTTTGGTCTTGTACCACTGACACTTAAAACAAAGCCATGGTTATGTTGACACGTTATGTTTTCTTCTATTGACACTTGAAATAAATCTATTGTAATATAGACCTTGTAAGGTCTTTCTCTACTGACACAGGAATAAAATCTTGTCTTTTTTAGGTTCTCTGCAAGAAACACTTGAAATAAATCCATGGCTATATTGACAATGTTATGTCTTCTTCTACTTTTGGAATGTATCCAAAGCATCTTCCTTTCATCTATCTATCTATTACTATGTCCAGTACACTTCTTGTGTGAAGCAAAACTGCATTAGCATTACAGGAATATGTCAAGGTATGGTGTAATTCAAGTGTGTATGTTTTTTGCATGAAGAGTATTGGTTGAAATAATTGTAATGTAATGTTGTGGAATTTTATATGAATCTGTGGTAGAATCGAAATAGTGGCGAAGTAAGTGTTTATCATTTGGTAATAAACAACAGATCATACTTTTGATGCTTGTTATCAAATTGCTCGAGCAATGCTGGTTAAATCCGTACCCATTTGTAATCCATTATAAACTAGATTTTAACTGCAACACCCAACTCTTGCCAGTCAATTATTTCTTAAGTATAATAGTAAGTATTATTGTAACAATAATAATGATTTCTAAATAGCTCTGTGTTTTTCAGCCACCCATTGATCAAGAAATTGAACATATTACAAACAGACGACCAGTACCTTGCCAAGCTCCTAGCAGAACAGGTAAGAGAGCATCTATGTACCTTGCCAAGCTCCTAGCAGAACAGGTAAGAGAGCATCTATGTACCTTGCCAAGCTCCTAGCAGAACAGGTAAGAGAGCATCTATGTGAGCAGCCCCTTGCCAAGCTCCTAGCAGAACAGGTAAGAGAACATCTATGTGAGCAGCCCCTTGCCAAGCTCCTCGCAGAACAGGTAAGAGAACATCTATGTACCTTGCCAAGCTCCTAGCAGAACAGGTAAGAGAGCATCTATGTACCTTGCCAAGCTCCTAGCAGAACAGGTAAGAGAGCATCTATGTGAGCAGCCCCTTGCCAAGCTCCTAGCAGAACAGGTAAGAGAACAACTATGTACCTTGCCAAGCTCCTAGCAGAACAGGTAAGAGAACATCTATGTGAGCAGCCCCTTGCCAAGCTCCTAGCAGAACAGGTAAGAGAACATCTATGTACCTTGCCAAGCTCCTAGCAGAACAGGTAAGAGAGCATCTATGTGAGCAGCCCCTTGCCAAGCTCCTAGCAGAACAGGTAAGAGAACATCTATGTACCTTGCCAAGCTCCTAGCAGAACAGGTAAGAGAGCATCTATGTGAGCAGCCCCTTGCCAAGCTCCTAGCAGAACAGGTAAGAGAACATCTATGTGAGCAGCCCCTTGCCAAGCTCCTAGCAGAACAGGTAAGAGAACATCTATGTACCTTGCCAAGCTCCTAGCAGAACAGGTAAGAGAGCATCTATGTGAGCAGCCCCTTGCCAAGCTCCTAGCAGAACAGGTAAGAGAACATCTATGTGAGCAGCCCCTTGCCAAGCTCCTAGCAGAACAGGTAAGAGAACATCTATGTACCTTGCCAAGCTCCTAGCAGAACAGGTAAAAGAGCATCTATGTGAGCAGCCCCTTGCCAAGCTCCTAGCAGAACAGGTAAGAGAGCATCTATGTACCTTGCCAAGCTCCTAGCAGAACAGGTAAGAGAGCATCTATGTACCTTGCCAAGCTCCTAGCAGAACAGGTAAGAGAGCATCTATGTGAGCAGCCCCTTGCCAAGCTCCTAGCAGAACAGGTAAGAGAACATCTATGTGAGCAGCCCTCTGAGAAAACAGGATTTAATGCAGGCACAGACTGCACAGGCTAATCAGGGATGACACTTTACACACTGAACAGGCTAATTTGTGACAACACTTTATGCTTTATGTTGTTTTTAACCAGGTTTTCCGAAGGAAAAAACTGGAATTAGATTGGCGAATGCGGGCGGGCTGGCTGGCTGGCGGGCTGGCTGGCTGGCTGGCGGGCTGGCGGAATAAGCTTGTCCGGGCCATAACTATGTCTTTCATTGTCAGATTTTAAAATCATTTGGCACATTTGTTCACCATCATTGGACGGTGTGTCGCGCGAAATAATTATGTCGATATCTCCAAGGTCAAGGTCACACTTTGAGTTCAAAGGTCAAAAATGGCCATAAATGAGCTTGTCCGAGCCATAACTATGTCGTTCATCGTCAGATTTTAAAATCATTTGGCACATTTGTTCACCATCATTGGACGGTGTGTCGCGCGAAATAATTACGTCGATATCTCCAAGGTCAAGGTCACACTTTGAGTTCAAAGGTCAAAAATGGCCATAAATGAGCTTGTCCTGGCCATAACTATGTCATTCATTGTGAGATTTTAAAATCATTTGGCACATTTGTTCACCATCATGGGACGGTGTGTCCCACGAAAGAATCACGTCAATATCTCCAATGTCAAGGTCGCCACGACTAAAAATAGATTTAAAAAAAAAAAAAATTACAAAGGGGGTAAATTTTTTTGGTCATTTCAAAAGTTCAGTTTGAGTTTTCTCCCTTTATCAGATTTTTTTTTCACAATGAAAACCTGGTTTTGTGACAATTTTGTCCCTTGTTTTTCATTTAAAGGAAGAGCCTTTTTTTGGGGGGAAAATCCAATTAAGTTGAAAAGTGTGCGTACTGCGCAGGCTAATCTGGGATGACACTTTAAGCACATGCATTAAACCCTGTTTTTGCAGAGTGAGGCTCATATCTAGAGATAAGATTTCTAGATCATATTAACAGGCTTGTGTTACTGCTTAGGCTCCTGGTCATGCTGTTCTAATTCCTTCCATGCATCAATTACTCCATCATTTTATTTTTTTGTGCAGGAGTTAAATGCATCAAATAAGCACACAAAAAGTGTAAAACAAATCAAATTGAAATAAAGTGAAACTGTTCTAAAAACCTCTCATAGTCCTTTAGTCCATACAACTGTGAAACCATTTATTATTTAATAAAAAATTATGAACTGTAATTCAAGCATTTATAATTCGATAACTCAAGCAAATGTTTTGGTCTATAATTCAATTAGGTATTTAAATGTACCCTCCATATTTTTAGAAGGTTATTTACACCCATGGGTAAGGTTGTACCTTGTAATAAGTGCAACAGATTAAGGGATGTGTTCGCAACACAGTCCATTAAAAAAAAATATAATAAGCACCAGTGCCCCAGATAAGCTGCGTATCTGCGTCTTTCACCCTATTAAAATGTTTGAAAACGCAAAGAAATACAATATCATGCGTATTGAAAACGCACCCGATTTGCCTTTTACGCACATTCGTCTTATTTGATGCGTACGATACAATAGCTTTGATCGAAAATACTTTGCTCATTTTCGGTATGTTTTGTGATTATTTTCGTTACGCGGCGACGCTTTTATTCAGCAAGCGCCTGGATGATGGAGCAATAAAACAGTCAAAGCTATTCAATCGCTCTGCGGACTAGATTTCATAGTTAAATAAAGCGGCTGACCAAATTATTTACGACGATATACATGCGTTTTCAATTTGACTTAATCCGTCGTTCATTGTGCATGTATTTGTTAAGTGTCTGTACTTTCAGTTTCTAATACGATGCGTAATAAAAGTGTCTAAGAGAAAGACGTCCGCAATTGTTGCGTCAAAATATCAGTCGATCGCTAACTTTTTCGAACCAAGAGCAAATAAGTGCCGAATCATTCGTGTTATCGATTTTTTTTAAGTTTAAAGTTTATATCATTGACAGTTTCAAGGATTAAAGATGTTATGAAACATCAGTTTATTAAAGTTAATTATATTAGTTTACAGTTTTATTGAATCAATACAATTGTGTGCAGCTTCAACAGAAGTAAAGTAGCGATGGTTTTACTGTATGCATCTTATAACTCATTTCACCCTATTCCAAGAATGAAATCACCCTATTTTTCAAAATAAGTGGGTGAAAACCCTATTTCCGAAATAATTATCTGGGCCACTGAAGCACTCAGAAAAAAGAAATATTTTCTTAAAAGCTCACCTGAGCACAAATTGCTGACTGTGGCAAGTGTTATTGATGGTCCTCCAGCGTTGTGTGTCGTCCCTTTTTTTGTTGTTGCATGTCAACAATTTGCATCAAACATCATCTCCTAAACTTCACAGAAATGTTACTTGGGCAAGCATCTTTCAAAGTTGCTGCATGTGTAAGTCTCCAGAGGTAAAAATGCATTTTATAAGTGGACACATTCTTTTCATCTGCAATTTTAAGACTTAGAGGTTTCATAATTGGCCTGAAACATTTGTCTTCTACAAAGAAAGGGCCTTGGGGTAAAACATGCCTACGTTCTAGAGTCACCTGATTTATAGGCTTATACAATAAATACCTTTAAACTCCTCTTTGAACCCACAAACCTCACTTTTAATTTGGTTTGTAACATCATATAGTGGTACCCTACAAAGCTATGTTTAACCATGCCCCTGTGGTAAAAGCTGGTTACGTCCCAGGGGTCACATGATTTATATATTATTATATAGTTAATAACTTATAAATTTATGTTTTTCTACAAAAACGCTCTTCCAAGCCCCTTGATATATGGTGTAAAACATCAGATAGAGGTCTTTTTCAATACATGTATTTGTTCAAATCCTGCCCCTGTGGGAAAAGCCCAGTGGTCACATGCTTTAAAGAGACTTAAATTATAAATAGATTTTTTTCTGGAAGTGCTAGTTTAAGGGATTTAATAGTTGGACCGTAATATTGTCAAGTGGTAATCTTCAAATATTGTTCAACCTATGTCCATTGAGTCTAAATTGGCCATGCTCCAGGGTCACCTAATTTATAAGTATTTGCATTTTAAATATCATCAATACGATATATATATTTAGGAAATCGAAAATAATAGATAAAAATTTAGACAAGCAAATCATTATGAACCACATAAAAACAAAATCAACAACATAGGAAACCAAGACGTATATACATGTACATCGTAATTTACACAACAACGACATACGAAACACAAAACTTGCGTTCAGCAGCCGCATTATTATTTGATTGCTCTGCAAATTCTATCACGTGTATTTTAAACGCATTGTCATTCGCATGGCGTTTGCGTTTTCTAGTCATGTTCACAAATCAAATGTGTTAGTCAAATTGATAAAGTATTATAAAGTTTGCACTAAATTGTCCACGCTAGTATTAATCCACAAACTTATAATCCGATGACACACTGTGATCACTATAATGAAATCTTTGTACTTTTTATCTATCGGTAATACACGTTTTTATGACAATGATTGACATAACCAATAGACCGCTAACTCCACCTTTGTTCTACATAACAGTGCTCAAACATAATTGGAGGATTACCAGTGAATAACAAACTCGCAATTGGTTAAACATGTCGTTTCACAAATTAAAGGAATCTTATTTTATCGGCGAGAAGGGTGATGCTTTATGGCTTCTAGACAGGAAGCGGCTTTCCTTTGATGACGTCAAACTGTCAATTCACACAGGTTGCCAATTATCGCTGGACTTTAAAAATGACCTGATCTTTTGTTTACGCGTTCAGTTATAAAAAACACCTGATAACATGAAAACTTTGGATTAAATTATGAAAATAAAAACTATGGAAATGTTGCAAACTGTGGTTATATTAATTGGTAAGTATCAGTTAAAAGACGAAATTTCATGTGTCGTAAATCAACAAGTTTTTTTAAACAACAACAACAATTGCCGTGGGGATCAATCTTCGTCGAATTTCATTAATTTTTTTTGTGGTCGACCTCATAAGTCGATGCTGTATTTTTAATCAAATTTTGGAGGTAAAAAATCTCGCCTTATGACTGGGTTTTTACGGTACAAATCGGGGGCGACACTTTCTACTTTTATGGAATTTTTTGTTTTAAGGAAGTCTTTTCTTAACCAAAATCCGATTTGTCCAAAGTATCGTCCCATGTTAGACTGTGCTAATCTGAGACGATACTTAATGAACATGCATTTAGCCAGCTTTTTCCAGAGACGAACTCATGTTTATGTTTCTTTGGTCCTTGATGCTCCAGAATATCTCCATCCACAACTGAACCAAGATAGGGAGAATAAGGGCTTGCTACTAGTGGTTGTTTCGTCATAATTTTGACAACCAGTGACCAAGATATGGCGGACTAGTTGCCAGCAATTTGTTAATGGTTGTTGATCCATCAAGTTATTTGTGAACCTTGAATGATCTGTGGCCGACAATTGTTTTCTTTTAATGGCCAAACAATCTCCTTTTAATAGTTAACCAGTATTGACTAAGGTTCCATGGTTTTTTGTCTGGTTGTTTGTTGCAAGAGCTTGATCTTCATCATTTCAGATTTTAGTTTTTGGTTGTTGGTTAGGTACCTTTGTGTCTGATGATGAAGTTTAAATGTTTCATTCCAATATTACCTAGCTTAATGAAAATACACTTCAACACCGTTATTTTGAAGTCGACGGGACCGTTAAAAAACTTTGCATTAATGATAATTCGAAATAAACATTTGACAGAAGACTTCTTTGACTCTGTACAAATAAAACGTTGTGGAATTTGCATCGTTCGGTTACATGCTACTATTAATAATTGTTTTACCTAAAAACGTAAACTAGTCAGATAGCAATAGATTTCTATTTGTAACAAACAGAGGAATAAACCGATTCTTTTTCTTCTTCTTTTTAGTTTTCTCTTATTACAGAACATATACAATATAATGAAAAGCACAAATTATCATACGTGTAAATGCATATGAATACATTTTCGGAAATGAATTTACATTTTTTAGCTCATCTATTTAAAAAAAAAAAATTATGAGCTATTGTCATCACCTTGGCGTTGGCGTCTGCGTCGGCGTCCGGTTAAGTTTTGCATTTAGGTCCACTTTTCTTAGAAAGTATCAATGCTATTGCATTCAAACTTGGTACTCTTACTTACTATCATGAGGGGACTGGGCAGGCAAAGTTAGATAACTCTGGCGTGCAATTTTGACAGAATTATGTGCCCTTTTTATACTTAGAAAATTGAAAATTTTGGTTTAAGTATCAAAGCTATTGCTTTCATACTTGCAACACTTGCTAACTATCATAAGGGGACTGTGCAGGCAAAGTTATGTAACTCTGACTGGCATTTTGATAGAATTATGTGAACTTTTTATACTTAGAAAATTAAAAATTTGGTTAAGTTTTGTGTTTAGGTCCACTTTATTCCTACAGTATCAAAGCTATTGCTTTCATACTTGCAACACTTATTAACTATTATAAGGGGACTGTGCAGGCAAAGTTATGTAACTCTGACTGGCATTTGGACGGAATTATGGGCCCTTTATACTTAGAAAATTGAAAATTTGGTTAAGTTTTGTGTTTTGGTCCACTTTACCCCTAAAGTATCATAGATATTGCTTTCATTCTTGGAACACTCGCAAACTATCATAAGGGTACAGTAAAAGGACAAGTTGCATAACTCTGGTTGTCATTTTGACGGAATTATGGCCCTTTTTTTGACTTGGTAACTTTGAATATATGGTTAAATTTTGTGTTTCGATCCACTTTACTTCTAAAGTATCAAGGCTATTGCTTTCAAACTTCAAATACTTACATGCTATCATGAGGTTACTGTACCCGGCAAGTTGAATTTTACCTTGACCTTTGAATGACCTTGACTTTCAAGGTCAAATTATTAAATTTTGCTAAAATTGCCATAACTTCTTTATTTATGATTAGATTTGATTGATACTTTGACAAAATAACTCTTACCTGACATACCACAATAAACTCCACCCAAACCATCCCCCGTGCCCTCCCCCCCCCCCACCGAATCCTTCCCCCCCCCTAAATTTGTTTTTCTTTTTTTTTTTCCTTTTAAGATCATCTCACAAATGACCACCACACCCTCTCACTTTACCCCC
Source organism: Dreissena polymorpha (assembly GCF_020536995.1). Taxonomy (NCBI): domain Eukaryota; kingdom Metazoa; phylum Mollusca; class Bivalvia; order Myida; family Dreissenidae; genus Dreissena; species Dreissena polymorpha. Next base: position 632,747 of record NW_026273322.1, on the reverse strand, counting down.
CGACCCCGCCACCCCAACCCCCCCCCCTTTTTTTTTAAGAAACGGTTAAAAACACAAATATTAATTTTGTATTATGTTATTTTTGAAATACCGTCCAACCATCGCACCCAAGAATCCCCTCCCCCCCACCCTACCCCCCCTCCCCCACCCTCAATATTTTTTTTTGGGGGGGGGGGGATTTTGTTTTGGCATTTTTGGAAGATAATGTAATAAATGTCCACACCCCCACACTATACACCCCTCTTCACTCCACCCTTCCCTCCTTTGTGATTGAAATTGAGAGTCCCTTCACCTTTAAAAAGAAAATAGATGAGCGGTCTGTACCCGCAAGGCGGTGCTCTTGTTTTAAATAAGACGCGATGTCTCACGATGTCACCGGCGTTAGCAGCACTAAACTGGACGCGTGTAACATATTTTTCCTATTTGTCAAGGACATTCTAGAACTCACTTCCGCCCGTGTTTTGCTCGCAGAACTGCCTTACATCGTTGATGCATGAGGTCACACATTGATTTGATATCATGTTCATTCTGGTGTTGTCGGCCTCGTCGTCGTCGCTGAATTCATCTTCTACTGCGTCCGCTGATCGCTGGCCAGTGCCAAGCGCAGATGACAAAGGTGTGAAATTAAGCTCAGTGTTTTGCCGTTTTGACTTTTTATTAAAGATTGATAATTAGGTGCGAATTATAGTGTTGGGACCGACAGAATCACTTTGAATTAACGATTTCTTCGCTTTAATGAAGTTCGTATTAACAATGAAAATTTACATTAAACAAAGAAGAACCAAAATCGGGACCCAAAAAATACTTCGAAATAACGGTGACTTCGGATTATCAGTGTTCAAAATAACGGTGTTGAAGTGTAGTGATATCTTGAACAGGTTCAAATTATCTGAAATTGGTTTAACAAATGTGTTCTGCTCCAGCAAATTTCATCCAATCTTCAATCCACATAGTTGCATTTTTTCTTCTTCATCAAATATCATGTACATGTTTGTCAATAAATTGGCACAAATAATTATCATATCTTGTGTGGCATTAACCAACCATTTTGGTCACTTCAAGCTCCTGTCCACAGTGGACACTTGGAAGTTTGTGCATATTTGTAAATGGTATAAGTGAAAGTAAATGTTCGTTTGAAAGTAAGTTCTATTTTTTATAGTACATTTCAAAATGTTTCATTACTTCAAGACCAGAAGATGTATGCACCAACAACATACCTGTCTAAAGGTCATTATCATTTATGTGAAATAGGCTTTATGTATATCAACAGTATTAAAGGAATAGTATATACATGCGTTCTAAATTGTTCACATTATGTGTGGCAAACAACACTAATTTCCATGTCCTGTAAAATATAGTGGGGGCAACTACGTCGTTTTGACATTTTTCTAGACTTAGAAATTCAGGTTTTACATTTGTATGCAAAATCTCCATATTTACTCCTAAAATACTAAGTCAAAATTTGATGTATTCAGAGACCTTATAAACAGTCACTGACAAAGATCTAAAACTTTGACAGCTTTTTTATCAGAATTACACCCTCTTTTATACTTTACTGATCGATCACTCTTCAACAAATTGGCTTGATACTTCCCATGTGCATTGGCCTTGGACAGTAGATGACCCCTATTGAAATTGGGGTCACTAGGTCAAAGGCCACTGTCATGATGAGGGTGAAAATTGTTTTCGATCAAACTCGTCAATGACTTGACCGATTGGCTTGATACTTCACATGTGCATTTGACTTGGGCAGTAAATGACCCCTATTGAAATTGGGGTCAATAAGTCAAATGTCAAGGTCACTGTCACAATAAGTGTGAAAATCGTTTCTGATCAAGAACTTCTCAACGAATTAACCGATTTGCTTGATGCTTAACATATGCATTTGCCTTGGACAGTAGATGACCCCTATTTAAATTGGGGTCACTAGTTCAAAGGTCAAGATCACTGTGACATTAAGTGTTCAATTGATGTCCGTTAAATATGTCATCAAAGGATTGAGTGATGAATGTCAAGGCCCTGTTGGGGATGGGGATGGAGCATCTGTCTCCGACTGCGAGCTCTTGTTATTTTTTATGTCCCCCACTATAGTAGTGGGGGACATATTGTTTTTGCCCTGTCTGTTGGTTGGTTGGTTGGTCTGTTGGTTGGTCTGTTCGCGCCAACTTTAACATTTTGCAATAACTTTTGCTATATTGAATATAGCAACTTGATATTTGGCATGCATGTGTATCTCATGGAGCTGCACATTTTGAGTGGTGAAAGGTCAAGGTCATCCTTCAAGGTCAGAGGTCAAATATATGTGGCCAAAATCGCTCATTTTCTGAATACTTTTGCAATATTGAAGGTAGCAACTTGATATTTGGCATGCATGTGTATCTCATGGAGCTGCACATTTTGAGTGGTGAAAGGTCAAGGTCATCCTTCAAGGTCAGAGGTCAAATATATGTGGCCCAAATCGCTTATTTTATGAGTACTTTTGCAATATTGAAGATAGCAACTTGATATTTGGCATGCATGTGTATCTCATGGAGCTGCACATTTAAAGTGGTGAAAGGTCAAGGTCATCCTTCAAGGTCAGAGGTCAAATATATGTGGCCCAAATCGCTTATTTTATGAATACTTTTGCAATATTGAAGATAGCAACTTGATATTTGGCATGCATGTGTATCTCATGGAGCTGCAAATTTTAAGTGGTGAAAGGTCAAGGTCATCCTTCAAGGTCAAATATATGGGTTAAAAATTGCTCATGTAATGTCACTTCTGCAATATTGAAGCTAGCAATTTTATATTTGAAATGCAGGTGTATCTCATGGAGCTGCACATTTTGAGTGGTGAAGGGTCAAGGTCAAGGTCATCCTTCAAGGTCAAACATCATATAGGGGGACATTGTGTTTCACAAACGCATCTTGTTTGTAAGATGAAGTTCAGGTTAAGGTTTGTTTCAAACAATGTATTTTTCTGTAACTACTACAGCTATTCATTTGAAACTTACAAAATGTGTTCAGGGTCATTATGTGAGGCCACTGGTTTGTGTGAAAGTAAAATTTCTGTAACTACAACAAATGGTCCATTAAAAGCTCAAATCCCAAATTATCCCAAAGTAGCAAGTGCAGTCTGCCTTTATATAACTATATATGTATTCAATAAAAAGCCACATGTTCAACAAATTTCAGTGACATTGTGCCATAATCTTAAGGAATCTTTAAGTACTTTCTTTTTTTATGCCCCTGGATCAAAAGATGGGGGCATATTGTTTTTGGCCTGTCTGTCTGTCATTCATTCACAGGCTTGGCGAAATTGGAAAAAATCTGCCAGTCATCAGGACAGGCATTCAGAAAATTTGCTGGTCCGTAGAAAATTTAGCTGGACAGAAAAAACAACAAAACAACTATGTACATTAACATAAACCCTTTATTTTAGCTCAACAAGCCACTGCCAGTGCTTTATCCTAATAAGATAACAGTTTGTTAGTTGATAAACTCGTATTTGTTTATTGTATTCATGCGCATTATGTTCGGTAGCTGGCATATTTCAATAGTTTTTGTCTTTAAAATCGGCACTGAACGTTCGTTCAGACAAGAGCTGACCTAGCATTTCTACGAGTTGAGAAGTGTTTTCTTGAAGTTTATGTTGGCAAGTAGTCGTTCATGGTCATTTTTCGTCACGAGGCAACCTTTTCCAACAAAATGGTACATAGTTTACAAAATCAACCGTTGATGTAGGTGATTTTCCTGTGTCAAGAGATACCTACCTTGTATGAATATATTATATCCGATTTTTTTTTATGCCCCCAAAGGAGGGCATAATAATAGTGATCGGACTGTCCGTCTGTCTGTCCGTCTTTTTGTCACACTTTGCGTTTAGGTTTCGAAAAATGCTCATAACTTCTATGTTGCTTCAGATAGGAATTTCATATTTGGCATGCATGTGTATATGGACAAGGCCTTTCCATACGCACACACATTTTTACCCATGTGACCTTGACGTTGAACTTAAGGTCCGCGTTTTGGTTTCCAAATCTGCGTTTAGATTTCCAAAAATGCTCATAACTTTTATGTCCCTTGAGATATAACCTTCATATTTGGTATGCATGTGTATATAGACAAGGCCTTTCCAAACAAACGCACAAACATTTTAACACCTGTGACATTGACCTTGAACTAAGGGTCTGCGTTTAGGTTTCAAAATCTGCACTTAGGTTTCGAAAAATGCTCATAACTTCTATGTCCCTTGAGGTATAGCCTTCATATTTGGTATCCATGTGTATATGGACTAGGCCTTTCCGTACGCACACAAATTTTGACCCCTGTGACCTTGACCTTGAACTAAGGGTCCGCGTTAAGTTTTCGAAATCTGTGTTTAGGTTTCGAAAAGTGCTCATAACTTCTATCAAAGCGTTTATAGGGGGCATATGTCATCCCATGGTGACAGCTCTTGTTTTTAAATTTTGTTTGGTCAAAATGATGAAAAATGTTGTTTTATGACATATTGATAGTGTTAAAATGACTTGGCCACGCGCCCAATACCTGTGGATGTAGTAAGGGGTTTGCTCTTCGAATTTTCAAACTTGAAAAAAACATGATTTGTTTGCATTCATTTCACTTTTTGCCGGTTGCCAGGACCGACATTCTTCTTAAACCTGCTGGACCAAATGGAAATCTGCCGGTCAGGACTGGTGGACCGGCAATTTCGCCAAGCCTGCATTCATTGTTTGTGTGTGACCCATAACTTTAACCAAAACTTTAACCTTCGTTAAAGTTTGGTCATTACTTTTTTGAATATTGAAGATAGCAACTTGATATTTGGCATGCATGTGTATCTTATGAAGCTGCACATTTTTAGTGGTGAAAGGTAAAGGTCATCCTTCAAGGTCAAAAGTGAAAATATACAATCCAAGGGAAGTAATAAGCTTTAAAAGGGAGATAATTTCTAAACCTGCCAAATGATATATTGAAATTTTATTTCAAAGCGGCGCAATGGGGGTATTGTGTTTCTCAAAAACATCTCTTGTTAAGTTCTATTCTACAGTTTTCTGGGTCAGTATTTGGTGTCACTGACAAAGGTAGATAACTCTGACCATCAATTTAGCAGATTAAGGGGACTTGTTAACAGATTTTTATGCTCCCCCAAAATTTTCAGGGGAAACATATAGTTGCCGCTTCGTCTGTCCATGCGTGTGTCCGTCCGTGCACAATTTTTGTCCGGGCTATTTCTCAGCAATTAATGACCGAAATTCAATTAAACTTTATGGGAAGCTTCACTACCAAGAGGAGATGTGCATATTATCAGCCGTCGGATGATTTTTTACAGAGTTATGGCTCTTTGAAATTTTCTATTAACTGTACATATAGTGCAATTCTTGTCTGGGCTATTTCTCCCCAACTACTGACTGAAATTCAATGAAGCTTTATAGGAAGCTTAACTACCTTGAGGAGATGTGCATGTTATTTGTGGTTTCTGGTTAGAAGATTTATTTAGAGAGTTATGGCCCTTTGAAATTTTTAAGTTACTAAACCATCCATTGTATTATTTTGTCCAAAGTTATGCCCCTCAAGACGTTTCCTTTTATCTGAATATATAGTGCAATATTGTGACAAAAAAACAACTTTGGGGAGCATCACCCGTCTCCGACGGTTTCTTGTTTTATTTTTTGACAAATGTCATTGAATGAATTTACTAAAGAATACTCCTATTTGGAATAGTTTGAAAGAATTATAATAACAAGGAAAAGTTCAAATTAAAATTAAAAAGCCTTTTGTGGGCTGGAACCCAGTACCGCTGTTAACAGAAGTCCAAAGGCTACAGCGCATATTGCTAATGTTTTTTGATTTCAGTAATTCTTAATAGCGAGTTATTGCCCATCGTTTATAATTAAATGTAAAAGCGTCTGTGAAATACTCATCCCTAACTTGGTGTGCAATTTTTGTCAGACCTTTACAGAATAATTGTCTCCGATTGCCACAGTCCATATATTCAAGGTTTTGCAATTGTTTTAATTTTTAAGGAGTTATTGCCCTTTGTCTCAAATTACATGTAAAAGTTGCTTGCATTAGATTGTCATAGAATTTTTACAGAATAATGATATTCAAGAGCTACAGCGCATAATGTTTCAAATACATGAAAAAGCTTCTGGTCACAACTCCTTCATTTTCTTCAAATTTTGCATTTCTCAAAGAATAATTATGTGCAGGCGCATGTTTTCAAGGTTTCACAATTGCCTTATTTTTAAAGAGTTATTGCCCAATGTTTGAAATAAAATAAAAATGCTTCTTTGGGCAACACCTGTGTTTTGCATTTGGTTGTTGCATAATTTTTACAGAGTAATTATGTTCAAGATCTACAGCGCATATTTTCAAGGTCTTAACATTTGCGTTATCTTTTTGGAGTTATTGCTCTTTGTTTCAAATTGCATAAAAAGCTTCTGTGCAAAATCGTGCTTTTTAAGCTTCAACTTTTTCTAAATTTTCACAGAATAATTATGTGCAATCGCATGTTTACAAGGTTTCACAATTGCGTTTTTTCACAGAGTTGTTGCCCAATGTTTAAAATAACATATTATATAGGATCTGGCTCGAGTTGTCATATCATACCATATTTTATTAAACAAGTTCAGGAATTTTGTTAGTAAGCGAGCCTTTGGCTTTGGCCTTTTGGTTAAGTTTTGCGGTTAGGTCCACTTTTCTCAGAAAGTATCAATGCTATTGCATTCAAACTTGGTACACTTACTTACTATCATAAGGGGACTGGACAGGCAATGTTAGATAACTCTGGTGTGCATTTTGACAGAATTATGTGCCCTTTTTATACTTAGAAAATTGAAAATTTTGGTTAAGTTTTGTGTTTAGGTCCATTTTATTCCTTAAGTATCAAAGCTATTGCTTTCATACTTGCAACACTTACTAACTATCATAAGGGAACTGTGCAGGCAAAGTAATGTAACTCTGACTGGCATTTTGACAGAATTATGTGCCCTTTTTATGCTTAGAAAATTGAAAATTTGGTTAAGTTTTGTGTTAAGGTCCACTTTATTCCTACAGTATCAAAGCTATTGCTTTCATACTTGCAACACTTATTAACTATCATAAGGGGACTGTGCAGGCAAAGTTATGTAACTCTGACTGGCATTTGGACAGAATTATGGGCCCTTTATACTTAGAAAATTGAAAATTTGGTTAAGTTTTGTGTTTTGGTCCACTTTACCCCTAAAGTATCATAGATATTGCTTTCATACTTGGAACACTCGCAAACTATCATAAGGGTACACTAAAAGGACAAGTTGCATAACTCTGGTTGTCATTTGTACGGAATTATGGCCCTTTTTTGACTTAGTAACTTTGAATATATGGTTAAATTTTGTGTTTCGATCCACTTTACTTCTTAAGTATCAAGGCTATTGCTTTCAAACTTCAAATACTTTCATGATATCATGAGGTTACTGTACCTGGCAAGTTGAATTTACCTTGACCTTTGAATGACCTTGACTCTCAAGGTCAAATTATTTAATTTTGCTAAAATTGCCATAACTTCTTTATTTATGATTAGATTTGATTGATACTTTGAGCAAATTACTCTTACCTGACATACCACAATAGACTCCACCCAAACCATCCCGTGTGCCCTCCCCCCCCCCCCCACTCTCCCCCCCCTCCCTCCCCCCCCCCCTAAATTTTTTTTTTTAAAGATAATCTTACAAATGACCACCACACCCTCACACTATACCCCCCACCCCACCCCCAAATTTGTTTTTTTTGAAACGGTTAAAAAACACAAATATTTATATTTATTATTTTATGTTTGAAATACCGTCCAACCATCGCACCCAAGAATCACCCCACCCCCCCCCCTCCCCCCACCCGTATCCCCCCCCCCCTATTTTTTTTTTTTACGATCATCTCACAAATTACCACCACAGCCTCACACTATACCCCCCCCCCCACCCCACCCCCCCACCCCCAATTATTTATTTTTTTTGAAACGGTTAAAAACACAAATATTTTATTTTATTATTTTATGTTTGAAATAACGTCCAACCATAGCACCCAAGAATCCCCCCTGATTTATTCCCCCCCCCCCCCCACACACACTATACACCCCTCTTCACTCCACCCCTCCCTCCTTTCCTTTGTGATTGAAAATGAGAGTCCCTTCACCTTTAAAAAGAAAATAGATGAGCGGTCTGCACCCACAAGGCGGTGCTCTTGTTAAACTTGCATTTTCAGATGTTTGAACTTAGGGATAAAGTGTTTTACAAACTTGACTGTCTTGTAAACAATATGGTGTTTGTATAGGCATATCATTATCATTTACTTGCACTATTGATTGATGTTAGGTTTACAAGATTGTGTAGATTGATTTCAGGAATATTGACATATAAGACGCAACGTATTTACTTAATTTTATTGTAAGCAAATTCTCATGTAAAAAACAGTTTCTTAAGAAGTTGCTCCCCCTGGGCTATTATTTCTTTACAGGAGGATAATACATTAATTTGCATTTTACATGTATGGTGTATATGATGTTTACATTAAAGACAATGATGAGGCAGAGAAGGTGATGATGATGATGGTGAGGATGAGGATGATGATAATAAGGATGAGGATGATAATAATGAGGATGATGATGATGATAATAATGAGGATGATAAAAATGAGGAGGATGAGGATGATAATAATGAGGAGGATGATAATAATGATGAGGAGGAGGAAAAGGATGATGATAATAATGAGGAGGAGGATGATAATGATGAGGATGATAATACTAATGATGATAATTATGATGATCATGATGATCATGATGATGATGATGAGGATGAACATAATGATGATGAGGATGATGATGATGATGATGATGATGATGATGATGATTTTAATAATGATTTTGATGATAATCATTTGTATGACACCAGCTAGCTGTTTTTCACCTAACCTCTCAATAAAACAAGTAATTTTGCATATATTTGTGTATAACTAATGATACAATTGTGAATACAGACTGTATATAAACATATAATTTAAATATTAATTTTTACTGGTACTTTTGTTATAAAATCATAGCTAAGTATGTCTTCTTTGGTTTCATTCTTTTGTTGGTCTTTATATTTCATAGTGTAATCATTTCCTGTTGTCAGTTTTACCTATAGATGATATTACAAAATAAGACGTACTATCATCACATGATGTACCAGTATTTAAATAGGTGACCAAAATACAGCACGATTATGTTATCTTTCATTTAAAACTGCTAAGAACATATAAACATGCCCGCAGCTATCATATTAAACCTTGTGTATTCATTACAATGCAGAGTTTTATTTATTCTGAGGTAAATTACTGGCAAAGAAGTCATGCATGAACAGAATACAAGGTTATTGTCCACTATTAAAATTAGCATTATCTTTTGAGTTTGAAACAGAAATTAATTAAACATTTCCCACTCAGAAGCTAAGTGAAAACAGCATAAAACCAGAACAGCCTGTGAGTCACTGGCAGGCTGTTCATGTTTTATGCTGTTTGCTGTTCATCAGTAACTAAGGGTTAGAAATGAAGCCTTTAAAACTTGAATCTAGTAAAAAAAGGTCTTTAATTAATTTAACTTTCTAATGGAGTCCAAATCTGTTTAAACAGGGGTGTCAAAGTTCAGGATTATTCCTGAATTCAGGATTTAGGCCCTCAATAACTGCTTTTGATATTGATATAAGTTAGAGGATTTTTTCCTGGTATTTAAGGATTTTTGTCACAAAATGTCATCTTAAACACAAAATATTTTACTTTGACATACCGTATTGTTAACAAGTTAACATAATTTAATGAATTATTAACTCTCTTTTGGCACTGGTCCCCACATGCTAGGCTTATTTTCAGGATTTTAGATTTTGGCCATTTGACACCCCTGTTAAATATGTATCAAAGTAGATAAGGGTTATATCAAAAATATTATTGATGTTTGAAACTTTCATAACCTCAGAGAAAATTCAAATACTGTTAATGTATTCAAATATGTTTTGTAAATGATGAGTACTTTATGATGTATTAAGAGGTACATGTAAATGAGGGCTTATGTTTACAGGTTCTTATGTTTTATTTTCACATTCTCGATGATCTTGTGATTTGAAGTTTCTTTTTTGTTGAAATATTGGAGGTGTTCTCTTCAAAAATAGGGCTTAATGCATGTGTGTTAAGTATTGTTCCAAATTAGCATGTGCAGTTTGCACTTTATAGAACTATATATGTATTACATAAAGAGCCACATGTTCAACAAATTTGTGACATCTTGCCATAATCATAAGTACTTATTTTTTATGTTCAAATCTGTAGAATGAAAATGAGACATTAAGGTTGCAATGTTTAGGCAAAGTTGAAACTAAATTAGAAATATTGAAATGAAATGAAGCCTGATCTAGTTGAGTCACATTTTGGATCAATAAGTTTTGTATCATTTATTTTGTTTGATTCTTGAACATTTGAATGGTTTGTGATCAATTGTGGTTGAATGCAGCGAAGTGTTATCTACATGCATGGTCACATTAAATTGATCTGTGTTTACATCCTACTTTCAGGTGTTATATGGTTTTATCAAGCTTTGATTATACTGATAATTATTGCAATTTTTCACCCTAAAAACCTGCTAAATAACTGGTTTTAGGCAGATTTCTGGCTGTATTCTCATATCTTAAGTTGTTTGCTCAAAACTATGTCTGATTTATATTCTTATATTTATATACCTACTTTACCTATTTATATACCTTTTTTATGCCCCCGGATCGATAGATCGGAGGTATATTGTTTTTGTCCTGTCTGTCTGTCTGTCTGTCTGTCATTATGTCCCAAAACTTAGACCTTGGTTAAAGTTTGATAACTTTTTTGCAAAATTGAACATTCCAACTTGATATTTACCATGCATGTGTATCTAATGTAGCTGCTCATTTTGAGTGGTGAAAAGTCAAGGTCAAGGTCATCCTTTAAGGTCAAAGGTCAAATATCATTGTATTTTTCTTTCTTAAAACTTTAACCTGTGTTAAAGTTTTATCATAACTTTTTATGCCCCCCTTCGAAGAAGAGGGGGTATATTGCTTTGCTCATGTCGGTCGGTCGGTAGGCCGGTCGGTCGGTCTGTCGGTCCGTCCACCAGGTGGTTGTCAGATGATATCTCAAGAACGCTTGGGCCTAGGATCATGAAACTTCATAGGTACATTGATCATGACTCGCAGATGACCCCTATTGATTTTGAGGTCACTAGGTCAAAGGTCAAGGTCACGGTGACCCGAAATAGTAAAATGGTTTCCGGATGATAACTCAAGAACGCATATGCCTAGGATCATGAAACTTCATGGATAGATTAATCATGACTCGCAGATGACCCCTAATGATTTTAAGGTCATTAGGTCAAAGGTCAAGGTCACGGTGACCCGAAATAGTTAAATGGTTTCCGGATGATAACTCAAGAACGCATACGCCTAGGTTCATGAAACTTCATGGGTAGATTGATCATGACTCGCAGATGACCCCTATTGATTTTGAGGTCACTAGGTCAAAGGTCAAGGTCACGGTGACCCGAAATAGTAAAATTGTTGTCGGATGATAACTCAAGAACGCATAGGCCTAGGATCATGAAACTTCATAGGTAGATTGATCATGACTGGCAGATTACCCCTATTGATTTTGAGGTCACAAGGTCAAAGGTCAAGGTCACGGTGACCCGAAATAATAAAATGATTTTCGGATGTTAACTCAAGAACGCTTTTGCCTATGATCATGACACTTCATAGGTATATTGATCGTGACTCGCAGATGACCCCTATTGATTTTCAGGTCACTAGGTCAAAGGTCAAGGTCACAGTGACAAAAAACGTATTCACACAATGTCTGCCACTACAACGGACAGCCCATATGGGGGGCATGCATGTTTTACAAACAGCCCTTGTTTAATATTGAACACAGCAACTTCATATTTGGCATGCATGTGTATCTCATGAAGCTGCACATTTTGAGTGGTGAAAGGTCAAGGTCATCCTTCAAGGTCAAAGGTCAAAATTAAAAACAAAAAAATCATTTCTTCCATTCAATTTCTTACTTACTCCTCGTGCAGCTGCACATTTTTAGTGGTGAAAGGTCAAGGTCAATCTTCAATGTCAAAGGTCAAATATCATTGTATTTTTCTTTCCTATAACTTTAACCTTCATTAAAGTTTTATCATAACTTTAAATATTGAACACAGCAACTACATATTTGGCATGCATGTGTATCTCGTGGAGCTGCACATTTTGAATGGTGAAAGGTCAAGGTAATCCTTCAAGGTCAAAGGTCAAAATAAAAAAAAATAAAAAAAAACTTTTCTCCATTCAATCTCTTACTTACTTCTCGTGCAGCTGCACATTTTTAGTGGTGAAAGGTCAAGGTCAACCTTCAAGGTCAAAGGTCAAATATCATTGTATTTTTCTTTCCTATAACTTTAGCCTTCGTTAAAGTTTTATCATAACTTTTTACGCCCCCGGATCGAATGATCCGGGGTATATTGTCTTTGGCCTGTCTGTCTGTCTGTCATTCTGTGGAAAACTTTAACCTTGGTTAAAGTTTTGCAATAATCAATAACTTTTGCAATATTGAAGATAGCAACTTGATATTTGGCAGGCATGTGTATCTCATGGAGCTGCACATTTTAAGTGGTGAAAGGTCAATGTCAAAGTCATCCTTCAAGGTCAAATGTCAAATATATGGCTTCAAAGCGGCGTCAAAACTTTAACCTTGGTCATAACTTTTGCAATATTGAAGATAGCAACTTGATATTTGGCATGCATGTGTATCTCATGGAGCTGCACATTTTGAGTGGTGAATAGTCAAGGTAAAAGTCATCCGTTAAGATCAAAGGTCAAATATATGGCTTCAAAGAGGCGCAATAGGGGGCATTGTGTTTCTGACAAACACATCTCTTGATAGTCATATTGTAGCTGGGTAAGGTATTAAGAGAACTGATTTTTGTCGTATTCTCGTTGCCATTATCCCTTAACCACTTAGATACATTTTTTGAGGCATTTGTAGTCCTTAACAAAGTTAAATTTAATTTAAGACTTTTCTTTCTAGATTCAAGTTTTAAAGGCTTCATTTTCAACCCTTAGATACTGATGAGCAGCAAACAGCATAAAACTTGAACAGACTGTGAGTTACTCAAGGCTGTTTTGGTTTTATGCTGTTTGCACAAAGCTATTATCGATTTGCCTCTGATTGGTAAAGGGGTTTAGTGAAAATTCCTGACACAGATGGGATTGAACCCGGGACATCCCAGTGGGATTGAACCCGGGACATCCCAGTGGGATTGAACCTGGGACATCCCAGTGGGATTGAACCCGGGACATCCCAGTGGGATTGAACCCGGGACATCCCAGTGGGATTGAACCTGGGACATCCCAGTGGGATTGAACCCGGGACATCCCAGTTTCAAATCAGACAGACACTACCGCGTCACTATAAAAGCTAGCTCATATAGCAAGGCAGTATAAGTTCTCCTTATTCCAAACTCTGCTGCACAATCAATTAACCTGGATGAGCTGTTTACCAGCATCAAGTGCACATTATGCCAGTAACTAACAACGCCCCTACTTGAATCCGGGGAAGGGTAAACTGTCTACAGGAAATATTTCATGGCTGATCCCCACGCAAGCAAGGCATTCATCTTGACCAGTCATAGAGAGATCATGGTGTCATTTATCTAAGATATGTGACAGCATGCTGCATTTTGGCATATAATAACGAAGTACATTTATGAAATTGATGAATGCAAACACTTAAAAATATTGCAAAATGATTTCTTCAGTGAACAAAAGAATAGATGTTAGTTATTATTCCAATTGCATTTTTGGATAACTGAATTTATATGTTTTGTTATTGGGAGTTTTGTTTGTATTGTTACTAAATTAGTTATTTCAGTTATTCAATAAAATGTAGTAGTATTATTTTAAGAAGTTTATGATCTTGAAACAAAATATTTATTTAAAAGTCTACAAGTACATTAGTAACATCTGCAATCAAGGGGTATGTTACTTGGCCCAGAAATATGACTTACTATCCAACATCCCTTTCAGAAAAGGAAATACCGCATTTCCATATTCAGAATATGATACATTATGGCAATACTGTGCTCAAGTTGGTCCCAATTACAGTTGAATGAAAACCCTACTGTAGCTAAGAATCTGTATCATATTAGTGCAGATTGCTATGACCTTCATTTATCATTGACTTAGTTCAATTCATTGATACTGTCTGCCTGTTGGGAAGGAAATAATGTACATGTCATATATCGGTATGCTGACTGATAAGTTTATGAATATTGTAACTATCTAGGGCTGAGCAAGGGACGGTTATATCTCATACAAAATGTAAGGCATGTACAACAGTTTCCCCCTCAACCTATACTGGCATATGGGGATATTTGGGCACATATTTTTCTAACAAATACATTATTTTGAAGTTGACTGTACCTCTAGCAGGGGTGGGCCTAAATCAAACTTTGTTACTTAGTTTGTTCAATCCTCCATTTGTTCATTTATCCTTTCATTCATCCATTTACAGTCAACATATGTATCAAACATGTATCAGCAACATTCTTGATTCTGAAAATTATTTTAAAAAGTCTAAAGCAGTGATGTCAAAATAATAGGTCACCATGTCAGTTCTTAGCAAAACACTTGTAACTACTCTGGAGGCCACATTTATTTCTCAATCTTGTGGAAAAATGGTCAGAATGTTTACTTTGGAAATATCTATAATTATTTTGAAATCGGTTCAAGTGAGTCCAAAAACTGGGTCACTAGGCCAAATCTGAAAAAATACTTGTTACAACTCTTATGACCACCTTTTTGACTTAGAATATTTATTTTGACAATATATAGGCCACGCTTCAATCTAAGTCATGTGTAATTTTGACAATATGTAGGCCACGCTTCAATCTAAGTCATGTGTATATAAAACTAAATTACCAAATCAATTATTGACCCTTTACCACTTAGATATGTATGTTCATGCATTTGAGTCCCTTAGAAAGTTATATTTAATTTAAGACCTTTCTTTGAGTTACAAGATTCAAGTTTGTAAGGCTTCATATCCAAACCTTAGATACTGATTAACAGCAAACAGCATAAAACCTGACTGCGAGTTACTCACAGGCTGTTCTGGTTTAATGCTGTTTGCACATAGCCATTTTCACTTTGCTACTAAGTGGGAAAGAGTAAAACAATTGGTGTCATCGAACTCGGGTGAACGAATAAGGGCCTGCATGGCCCTCTTGTTAAGATTTTTGCTTCTTGGTTCATGCTGAAGTTTAACTTGCCGACTGGCTTTTACTGTGCCTATTGCTGTATTCCCCTTTTGTTTTAAACCATATTGTAAGTTTTCAGCAGAATTAAGAAACAAAAAAGCACCAGCGTTTGTCACTAGACGCTTTTGTTTTCATATAAGCGTTATGAAAATAGAAATTTATATTCTTATTCAAAATGAACTATTACCCGAAAAAACTGCATAAACAACTTTTCTATAGTTACTTTTGGACTTAAAAAAACCAACGGATCTTTACTGTTCATATTTCAGTTGTATGACAATGCCATGGTTACGGCCGGTTTGCTGGACGACCCTCGCTCCATGGTGACACGACTGAACCAACTCCTCGAAAAGGCCCTGGACAAGGTGTGACTCATCCACAGTGAGGCAGCAAACTGTCCCTAGGGGTGGTGGGGCGATATGCAGGACTGGTGTTCATTTACACACTTGGGTGTGTTTTTAACAGCAAATAAACTTTGTGGATCATACTGTGTTTTTGACTTAAGGACTTAAAAGCACTTGTGTTTGTTTTTACGAAAATAATTGTGATAACTTGTTTCTCAGTTCTTTTATAGGAAACTTCTTTTTCTTTTCTCTTAAAGATAATAGTTTCACTGACAAGCCATGCTAAGATTATTGTTAAGATATTATGTATCATTATTGTACAAATAATATGTGTTGTGTTCTGAGAAAACTGGGCTTAATGCATGTGCGTAAAGTGTTGTCCAGGATTAGCTTGTGCAGTCCGCACAGGCTAATCAGGGACAACACTTTCCGCCTTAACTTGATTTTTGGTAAGGAGGGACTTCCTCAAACCTAAAAATACCATAAAAGCTGAAAGTGTTGTCCCTGATTAGCCTGTGCGGACTGCACAGGCTAATCTGGGATGACACTACGCACATGCATTAAGCCCAGTTTTCTCAGAACGCGACTCATATATGCACTTGATAAATGCATCATTCAGAGCTTTCTTTATTCAATGTGAAAATTGACAGACATTGTTTCTAAGTAGAATACTGTTCCATCTAATTTTTACTAAACTACTTACGCAAATATTAGACTACCTATATGACCCACATCACGTGAAAACCATTCTTATGCAATATGCCGCCAGTGTAGCTCCAGATTTATGTGTGCAGTCGTTCAGTCTGGTCAGAAGTTACGCTGTCTGCCAGAAATTTATGCTAGGTTTCTTGTTGTCATTAGCAGGCAGAATAGCTCGAGACCAGACAGGGTGAACTGTCTTAGTGACCTTAACCCTTTTCCACTTAGATACTTATTTTGAGGCATTTGTAGTCCTTTAGAAAGTTACATTTTATTAAAGACCTTTCTTACTAGATTCAAGTTTTAAAGGCTTCAGTTCCAACCCTAAGATACTGTTGAGAAGCAAACAGCATAAAACCTGAACAGACTGCGAGTTACTCCCAGGCTGTTCTGGTGTTTTTATGCTGTTTGCACATAGCACATGCTGTTTGCACATAGCATTTGTAGTCCTTTAGAAAGTAACATTTTATTAAAGACCTTTCTTACTAGATTCAAGTTTTAAAGGCTTCAGTTCCAACCCTTAGATACTGTTGAGAAGCAAACAGCATAAAACCTGAACAGACTGAAAGTTACTCGCAGGCTGTTCTGGTTTTATGCTGTTTGCACATAGCCATTTTCACTGTGCTTCTGAGTGGGATAGGATTGAATTTAATAATGATAATTAATAGCATTGAATTTAATGATGTTGGTACTTTGATTTTTTACTTTTCAAAGGAAATTGACATAAAAGTGAAAGGGTCATTTCTTTCTGTGTTCTGTTTGTAACTTTAGGCATGCTGATTGAATTTTAATCCAGGTGTTTAGCAATATTTTGTCATGTTACTCTGCCTTAGCTTGTAATTGCGAGGACTTATCAATGTTCATAATCAGCAAATATTGCAAATAATGACTATGATATTTCTATGCACGGTAATTAAGTTTAACTTTATATTGCACGAATATGTTTTGGCTATTGTTTAAACAATATGCATTCAATAATATGAGTTTAAGCATTTACATATTATATAAATGCAAGAGTAGTGAGTACAAGGTCGTATAATCTTGTATTCCAGAATTTTGCATGCACTTGAGGTATTTTCAAATTTGCAACCATTTTTTAAGAAAGGGCGTACATTTATGTTTTCAACTTGTTTTTTATGCTGTTTTGGATGTGTTCAGTTCACCCTGCTCAAGCAGATAAACATTTCTGTTTTTATCTGTTTGAATGTTTTCTGATAAAAATTCTGGACCACTGACCTATGATACGATAATTTATTGTTTTCTTCCTTTTGAAAAGAATTGTGTTTTTCTACTTTATCAAAATATAGTGTTTATATGTTAAAAGCTTCATGCTAGTATTTCAGTTACTTGTAGAATTAGCAAGGAATAAAACAGTTCATTTACCCCAGTATAATGAATTAACAAAATCCATGCATAAAAATACATGCCTAAATTGTGATTAACTGGTTGTGACTTTGATCCTTGCCAAAAGAGTCAAGTTTTTTTTTCAAACAAAGGCTCTGAACTGGAAACACACTCCATGCCTTATCAAACACATTAAATATAAAGATAATGCATACAACAATTAGTGAATACAGCACTGGTATGGTTAAGATGAGAACACTTTTAAACAACAAAGTGCTAAGTTCTGACTTGATAGTCTAGTTCTCGATTGTTGCACTTGAACTATGCTCCGCAAGGATATGTATTGTGAGTTTCAACTAAGTTTTTACTGATGATAGTGGAACAAAATGTTGTGTTATTCTAGATGTTTATATTTCTTTAGATATTATATAACATAAAGCATTTTTGTTGTTTTTGCTATGCTTTTTCACATATTTCTATCACAACTTGCTTTCTAATTTTGCTATGGTTTTACAAACAAAATGATTGTTGACAGTAATGTTTTTTATGTAATGATATAGGAAGTACATAATACCATAAAAGTATTTACATTTAACCACGTTAAACTGTTTATGTTCTTAAAATTGTCTTACTTTAAAACTTGTGTGAATATATCTGAATATACATGTTCTGTATAATCAATGTCTGTTTTCTGTAAGAAAGGTACGACTCCAGTGTCAAATGCTGCAACAAGCTATAGAATAATTGCTGTTGTTATGCCCCTTAAGAGAGTAATAGAGTAATTCCTATGGTCAATCCATCCTTCAGTTTGTCAGTCTGGCCATGCTGAATATGCAGAGCTAAACTCTGGCAGCATTAATGGGATTCACATGAACTAAATATGATGTTATAGAACATCAGGGGGAAGTGCCGAGTAGAAGGGATTGAAGATATTTAAATGAAACTTAGTTGATTGATATTTAGAAAGAATGCAGAGTACAAGAACCACAATTCTCCTATCTGTATTTTTGGAGTTATTTCCCTTTCGTTTATTTTTAGCTCAGGTGAGCTTTCGTGATCGCTTTTTGTCTGTCGTCCGTTGTGCATTGTGCGGAGTCAACATTTGCCTTGTTAACTCTCTATAGGCCACATTTATTGTCCAATCTTCATGAAATTTGGTCAGAAGATTGGTTTTAATGATATCTTGGATGAGTTTGAAAATGGTTACGTTTGCTTGAAAAACATGGCTGCCAAGGGGCGGGGCATTTTTTCCTTATATGGCTATAGTAAAACCTTGTTAACACTCTAGAGGCCACATTTATTTTCCAATCTTCATGAAACTTGCTCAGAAGATTTGTCCCACTGATATCTTGGATGAGTTCAAAAATGGTAACCTTTGCTTGAAAAACATGGCTGCCAAGGGGCAGGGCAGTTTTCCTTATATGGCTATATATGGCGATAGTAAAATCTTGTTAACACTCTAGAGGCCACATTTATTGTCCAATCTTCATGAAACTTTGTCAGAAGATTCATCCCACTAATATCTTGTATGAGTTCAAAAATGAAGCCGGTTGGTTAAAAAACATGGCCGCCAGGGGCTGGGCATTTTTTCTTATATGGCTTTATAGAGTAAAACCTTGTTTACACTCTAGAGGCCACATTTATTGTCCAATCTTGATGAAATATGGTCAGAAAATTTGTCTTAATGATATCTTGGATGATTTCGAAAATGATTACGTTTGCTTGAAAAACATGGCCGCCAAGGGGCGGGGCATTTTTCCTTATATGGCTATATAAGGCTATAGTAAAATCTTGTTTACACTCTAGAGGCCACATTTATAGTCCGATCTGCATGAAACTGGGTCAGAAGATTCATCCCAATAATATCTTGGAGGAGTTAAAAAATGATGCGGGTTGGTTAAAAAAACATGGCCACCACGGGGGCGGGGCTATTTTCCTTATATGGCTATAGTAAAACCTTGTTAACACTCTAGAGGTCACATTTATTTTCCAATCATCATGAAACTTGGTCAGAAGATTTGTCCCAATGATATCTTGGATGAGTTCGAAAATGGTTTTGGTTGCTTTAAAAACATGGCAAAATTATTTGCTACTAAAAATAGAGATTTGTTAGAGACAATTAATTTCAAGGGAAGTAATTTATTTAATTATAAATCTCAGATTATATATTTCCTTACCACTAATTTAAATTCTTTTCACAGTTACTGTACAGATTTTTTATTTTGATTATTTATAACTCAAATGATTGATTTGTCAAAGGATTTTTTTAATGATATAATTATCATTTCTTTCCTGTACTTATTTGTGAATGGTAGGTTTCATTACATACCTGTGGACTTAGCTGGTCAATAGATAGATGATGAACTCTGGCTATGATCTCTTTGATAAACCACAGGCCTTGGTTGTCAGTGATGTCTGACTTGGTCATTTTTGACTGACTACAGACCCCCCCCCCCCCCCGTTATATTGTACAAAATCCAAGGGAAGTAATAAGCTTTAAAGGGAAATACCTATACCTGCCAAATGGTAAATATAAATGTTATTTCAAAGCGGCGCAGTAGGGGGCATTGTGTGTGTTTCGGATGAATTCGGAATACATCTCTTGTTCCCAAATCTCAAGGTCAGTATCACATTTTCAGGGCAAAACAATTCTTTGGGTGCATTCGGCACGAACAATGTTGGCCCTCTTTATAATCAAGCTATTCCCATAACTTTGCTTAGAGTCATCCATCATTTTGTATCGAGAGTTCATATACTAGAACACCGTCATGTTCAAGATTAAAGTCCTAATGTTTAGTTTTCTAGTTAAAAGTTTTATTACTGGTACATACTTTTTATGCGCACTCATGCATTGAAAGGTAGTAATATAACTTAAAAGGACTGAACACTCATTTTGATTAACTTGAAGAAATTGTTTACACCACTTCTTATGCATTTGTTGTCATAAGCTATACCACACTTACTAGTTGTAGACTGCTGTCAATGAAATTACCATTTTCAAAATTTCATTTATAAACAATTCATTATTTTCTTATTTAAACTGCATATCATTCCAACATAATCATTTATCATTAGAAATATAATATCATGTTTGTTTCAAATTGCTGTCTTCGGTAGTAAATTAATGTCGTCATGTTAACCACTTGAATGTTTTTCCTGCTTTCTACAATTAATGATTTTTCCAAAAAAAATGGGCTCATATTTCAAAGTCTAAATCAGTGGTAAACCATTTTGAGATTTGATTTTTATACGCCCATTTTGAAAAACGGGATGTATTAAAGTTTCACCCTTGGCGGGCGGGTGGGTGGGCGGGCGGTGGGTGGGCAGCGGGTGGGTGGGCGGCGTCCACAGCAGTGTCAGCTCTATATTTCAAATAGTTTTCATCCTATCTTCACCAAACTTGGTCAGAAGTTGTATCTAGACAATAACTAGATCAAGTTTGAATAAGAGTCATGCTGAGTCAAAAACTTGGTCATCGGGTCACTTAGTGCATTTCAAGGATTTAGCATGGTTTCCACTCTGTAATTGAAGAAGTTTTCATCCCATCTTCACCAAATTTGGTCAGAAGTTGAATCTAGACAATATCTAGGTCAAGTACGAATATGGGTTATGCCGGGTCAAAAACTAGGTCACGAGGGCACTTGGTTTTTTCAAGCATTTAGCATGGTGTCCTCTCTCTAATTGAAGTAGTTTTCATCTGAACTTTGGTCCGAACTTTGGTCCGAAGATGTGTCTAGATGATGTCCAAAACCTTCAAACGGGCGTATCTTTTGACAGTTTGGCACTCTTGTTTTTTATTATTTCCTTATTTTATGTGTTGGTGTCTAAATTGCAATTTATATAAAAGTATTTATACAAAAATGTATCAAGATTAGGTACAAGTTTAACTGCTTACGTACATGAGCATTTCAGAATAAGTCATTGCTATTAACTTGCTTGTTGGTAATTTGTGTGTTTAATTGTGAAAGAATTATCAAATACAGGTTTAAGCTGTTTTAATTGTTAATTTTTGTCATGCAGATAGCTTGATGTAGAAATTACAGTGGTCTAGACTTTGTGTGTGCTTCAGGCCCCATGAGCTTGTTGCGACTTTAAATTTGTAATTCAACATTGAATTGTTCTAAAATGTTCATCATGGGAAGACAATGTGTGGTAACATCGGTCTTCCTACATTTACAAGGTCAAGGTCACACTTCAGGTTAAAATTGTACATTTTGTCTGACTACCCTCATTCAAAAGGCAATTTTAAAACAATATGTCTTAGTGACACAGCCTGTAGTGCATCACTTTACCTCAAAGTTCAAGGTAACATTTAATGGTCAAAGTGCAAATTGGGTTATATAGCAGCTTTTCCACTGTAATTTCAACATGCAATTATGAAATAACTTATCACAAGAGAAGAAAACTTTTTTGATGTAACATTCAACTCCCCAACTCAAAGGCAATGGTCAGACTTGAAGGTAAAAAGGCTTAACTTTGGCTACATAACAGCCTGTCTGGACTGTAATTTCATCATATAATTTAATAGATATGTCCAATATGTGGAGGGCGTTTAGTAACCACCTTCACATATAGAGGTAGGTCAAATTTAAGCAATATAACATATAAAAAGCTCTTTTTATAAAGTTATTTACAGGGTTGTTTTACTTGTCAACCTGCCTCCTAGCTCAAGTGTTTGTTTTAAACATCACATGCCTAATTTGGGTCTCATAATTACTGTAACTTCATGATCGACCATGCTCTAATTAATTTACTGTAAATGTTCACCATTTTGAGAAGTATGTATATGCAAACCATGAGCCACCTGTATTAAACAATAGTGGAAACACCATTCCTGCTTTATAGTTTAAACAATGCAGCAGGAGACAAAAATATTTCTAAACTGCACTATTTACTATTTTCACTCGTCCTTCAAACACATTACACATGCACTCGACCTTCAAATATGTGTGAAATAAAGAATAATTTTTTTACATAATTTATGATTGTTTATAATGGTGTACATTTGTGAAGTTTTATTAAAATCCATTAATTCCCAGGTATATGGCATAGTTCTGACGGATACAATAATTTTAAAGCTGTTTTATGACTATGTAACCTTTGATGGCCAAGTGTGGCGTTGACCTTTGACATAGGACAGGTGTTACAAAACACTTATGTTGATTAAGTTATTTTAAAATCTATCGATGTATGGAAAAGTAATGGCTGAGACAGGAATTTTTGGACAGACATCCAGACAATCAGTCTGAGAGTGTGTTTGCTATATGCCACTTTTTTCAAAGGGGGCATTAAAAGCATGTATATACAAGAGTTAATCATATCCTGTATCAATTGCAACTTGATGCATAAAATATGGCAATTGGAACTTTGATTTTGAAAAACACATCTTCGTAACTTCCAGTTTATTTGCACATATACAAACAAGTGTCACTTGAGACTTTCTAATATGAAATGATAACATACAGAGGAAAGGGGTGAAATCTACAGCGATGGAATGTAAAGTCACATCAACGCCTGTAACCTAGCAACAGGATTTCTAGCTAGCTATTCTGTATAGCGGCTACAGGCCACACCTCTGGTTATCACTACATAATTTGCCAAACATGATCAAGAAATCTATCATGATTTTGTGTCCTGTGAGTTTAAAATATCAAACTGTAGCTATGCTTAATTGTAGTTAACACATGTTACTTAGTATACGACATGTACAGAATTAATATAACTGAATACTTCGCTTCAATATATTAAAATATTGCTTAAAATGACTGGCCTTGATAAATGCTTTTATAATCAGTTTTTGAATTTTTATCACATAATACTATGTATCTATGTGTTGATATTTATTTATATGAATTAAAACGTTTTTGTGTGACCTTCAGTGTCTCCTATGGACTAATAAATGGACATTCAAAACCAGTTGTACAATAATCACTATAAAGAAGTCAAAAGATAAACTTGGATAGTCTCTAGATTAATAAATGTTTCAATGTAAAATGAAACATACAAATTATAACAACATGTTTCATTTAGCTGAATTCCAACAATCAAAGCATGTATAGAATATTTAACTTCACATTGTTATAAATGTAAGAATGATCCAAACAATTGAAATCTGAACAAAGTTTACAAAGAAAAATGTTCAAATAATTGTTTGACATTATACAAAATATAGGAGTGTTATTTGTATGAAAATTTACTTATCAGTTGTTTTCATTTATTACAATGAAGACTATTCTATTTACAAGAAATAACCAATATAAAGTATGATAACAAAACATGTAATGAAATTATAATTTACAACATTCAGTCAACATTTTTTTCCCACGACGGCTACACTGCCAGTCTCATACCCTGCTAAACTGTCCTATGGTCAATGTAAGATCGGACTGCTAGCATCTTGATGTATTCATTGAAGTAAATAACATTGACTTGAATAATTAATAAAATGTTGATGGATTAAGAATGTAAACAACTGCACCACAGTTAAATTTTTATAATTATTTGTTCACCATTTCTAGAATTCTATATCTTCTTTATCATCTGTTTTTATTTTACTTTTATATATACCATCTCTCATGCGCTTCTAGCAATTGCTGTCATATCCCTGAACAAGCAAAAGTTTTGAACTGGTTAAATTAGTCAATTATAAACATTTGTTCATATTTTATGAATGCCGGACAACAAAAACTGGAAAGTCTGAACTATCCAGAATCGGATATGAAGTTTCAATATAAGTGAGGAAATTTAACTTCAATTAATTTTTTTTAAATCAATGACTAGTAACTGTGACTTATGACTGATATTATGTCATTTAACAAAGCTATGATAAAAATTTACAACACTGGATATATTATATTAGGTCCAATTTGTGGCTATATTCTACAGAATTTCTTGGAATCTTTGTATTAACAACATTAAAACATGGTACACATCCTAGCGACGTATGTCTTAGTTCTTTGATTTTGTGGCCAGGATAAGTGCCACGATAAGTCCGTAAAGACCCAATACTTCTGCGAAAATAAGAATTAGGACCATGCCAACGAATAATCTGGGTTGCTGCGCAGTTCCTCGGACACCAGCATCCCCGACAACGCCGACGGCAAACCCTGCAGCCAGACCACTGAGCCCGACACTCAAACCTGCTCCAAGGTGACAGAACGCCCTGAAAACAAACAGAAAAAGAACCTGATACTCATCCTTCTATTACTTATCACAACAGCATAATTAATATTTTCTGCTATGCAACCATCTGTAAATAATTTTACATTTAACAGAAAGCCAGATTTTATTGTTTTATGTTTAATCTTTTTTTATTGCAATCAGGCCCCCACCCCCCAAAAAAGGTAAATTTTGTGACTGATGGAGAGACAACGCCATGCTATATCCCTCCACTTTTGGCTTGATAGAATAAAAAAATAAATAAATGAAGCCCAATATTTAAACTTAGAACTTCGCTGCGATGATTAAACGTTAAACCAGGTGAACATTACACAATTTGCATAAACTTCCTTCAATCTTGAGTGGCTTGAAACTGCTGTTGGGTATTTGCATAGTTTCTGTGTTTAAATATTTCCTGTTACTCATACAGCTTGCATTTTAACAGCCTCTGAAATGTTTTTTCATGCATTTTCATTTTTAAAAAAGTAACATGTTTAACAAGAACTTAGCTTTTTCAGGTTGTCAATTTTTTTTTAATTACAAAAATCAGTCAAAGTGGATGAATTTTATGCAATTTTGCCTGGTTATTACACTATTATTCCTGGGATACAAAGCCAGGGCTGTTTTTCAGTTACAGAGGATGGGGTCCACATGGCTCTCATTTCAGAAGGGGGAATTAGGTAGAAGCCACTTGCAGGACAATCCAAAATCCTGGAGAAAGATCAATTTAAAGGAAAACTGCATGATTTAAAGGCATTTATTACATGAAATGACATATTGTTATGGCCTCTACTGTGTAAAGAAAAAGATACCTTAAGGCAATCAAAAACACCAGACATCAACCTAGCCTAGTTGAGGTTAATGCCTCAAGCCTACCAGAAGAGGTCGTAAATGCTGTCTATACTGTTGGCACCAAGAGCCTACCTGAAGAGGTCGTAATTGGCGTCTATACTGTTGGCAATCAGAGCAGCCACGACCAGCCCGTAGATGGCGATGATACCCGCCATGACGACTGGGATGATGGACCTCATGATCAGCTCGGGACGCATCACGGACATGGCTGCGATACCCGTACCTGACTTGGCCGTACCGTAGGCAGCTCCTAGCGCTGAAAGTAAACAGGAATAGGATAGGGTTGTCACATGTATTGAAGTAACTCCAAAGATTGTCTTTAAGAGTTAATTTATTTATCAAGAAAGTCATGAGTCTTTGTGTAAAACATATATAGTGGATATAAGCTAACATTTATACATGTAGCTTGAATTAATTTCACATTACATGTAATCTTGGCCTAAAATATGTAAGACCCTTGTCAAAAAAATAACCCACTTTCATACCAAAACACACTTAAACCAACATAAAACTGTGTTTTTTCTGAGTTTTTCTCAGCGGAAGTTGGTTTTTGCTATAAAAAGCGAGTTTTATGTGCGCTAAACTGTGCTTAACTGAGTTTAAAGTTGGTTATTTTAAGAAGATGTGTGTTTAAGCGAGTTTTTTCTGTAAGGAGTCAGTTTTTTGTGTGTCAAAAGTGAGCCTTTTTATTTATGAGTTGGTTTATGTGTGTTTAAGTGTGTCTTTTTGTTTTATAAGCGAGTCTTTTACAACAGAAGTTGATCCTTTTTAAACAGAAGTGGGTTTAAGCGAGTTTAAATTGGTCTTTTTGTAAATAATTTGAGAGCTGAAACCAGGCTAAAAGACTCACTTTAACACACTTTTCAATAAGTTGGTATTTTGTTTTCAAATAATACTCATCAATGAAACAATAATTCTTCAACTAGGTCTTTGTTTCAAGTTTATAGCCATATATAATACAAGTCAATTGTAAAGGGGCTTTTTTACAGCTTGTTTGCCATTGTCCCTATTGTAAATGTGTGTGCTCCCCATAATTTTTTAGTGAATATTGGATGAAAATGGCTCTTTCAGAACATCACAGGTTCACAGATGGACAACAAGTATCACTGCCAAAAACTATAAAAATGATAAAACTTAGTTTTATACCTGAAAATGAAAGAGTTTGTGTTTTGCTTTGATTTTTTCTTTATATTTGTTTTTATTATAAACAATATCTTATGATTGTTTTATGTCTTAAAATTATTATTTTTTTTTTAATTTTAAAACAATCTTATATGATTGTTTATATTTGTTTAAAACAGGATTTACTTGTTAAATCTGCTTATTTAAATAATTATGGTATTGGAAACATTATTTTGGAAATAATCTATTAATTTGTGTACATAAGTTATGCAAGATTTTGATATTTTCATATGATACCATTATATCCATTTTCTTAATTTGCAATAAAATAATAAGATGCCAAACATGACCTGTGTTACATAAACAGTCAACAAAAAAACAAGACAATACCTAAAAACACCCCTTTTCACACCACTAACAATAAACAGATAACAATCGGTCAGGCATTCAGAGCTAAACAGGGTACTGATTATGAGGGGCAGATAAGGCTACTGATAGGGTTTGCCCAGACATAAGGCTGGAATGAGGTATAAGACTTTTGATTGGTTCAATTTTTTGCACAGGAAATTATTTGAAAACAACAACTTTTGAAAAACAAGCTGGTTTCAGCAATTTAATTGAGCTAAATTAAATTAACATTAAGACTTATACTTGTTCTGTAAAATGTATTGAAATACTGTCAGCATGAAGTATTGTGTGATGAAAACAATGTGTATTTTACTACAATTTGGAAATCAACAATAAGTTTGTTGGAAAAGAAGTTCAACTGCTGTTTTTTTTGGAATACTGAAGAACAGTTTTAACAGGTTTGTATTGTCATTTCTTCATCCTTTTTTTTATTTAGTTTACTGAATTAATTATGATCATTATTATGTTTATGTATTGTCACTGGGAAATGTAAATTGATAAGTTAATGTATTGCAACTTAAAGGAAAAACAACACAATTTGAAGCAAAAATAGATGAACATACACATGACAAAGTGTAAATGTTGTGTACAGTGAATTAATGTGGTTGTGTTTTATGATTATTGTCATCTTTATTGTTATTTATAGATATTTCTGGTTATTACTGAACAGATTTCTTTCCCTCATATTTTAATTTTGAAGGTTAAACTCTTGCCCCAAGAGCAAAAGGGGTAATCATACTACCTGATGTATGGACTTTTACACCAGGCTTTTACCCTGCACGAGCTGGCCAACTTGAGGGGAACTGAAGTGGGCAAACCTCGCCCTGTCCTTGAACAAGAAAGCTGGATTTGTTGAGAGGTAAAACTATACAGGTTATTGCATTTTAAAAGCGTCACAATTCTGACCAATGTGACAAATATTTTTAGAGTTTGTAATGTGATGAAAGTAAATTACAAGCCTTGGAAAATTACCAATTGTAAATATTTTGTCAAAACTCCTTTTCTTTTTTTGGTTCCAGAGTATCATTTAAGCTGAAATCCAGCATGAAACCAGGGAGGTGATGGCCATCGCACAGGCCATGTGCCGACTATTCACTTTCCACCAGCTTGTGACTTGCTCAATGAAGGGAGCAACAACTACAACTGGGTCACCAAGACCAAGCCTCCCCGCTGCTGAGAGAAATGCAATCATTGGTACTTTTTCTTCATCATAAAAATTTGAAGTACCAGTTATCCATATAGAAATTCAATACACATTCTACAAATATTTTTCAGATCACTTACTGTTTACAGTCGCATAAATGATCATTTTATTACATCATTTGTGAAAAGGGAGAGTTTTTATAATCCAAGTGACAGTTAACAATAGTTTTTTTTTTTATTCATGAAGACAGGGATTGAAAAACTTTGTCCGTGTCTCTAGTCACTGTCTCCAGGACAATCAGTAATAAACTCATTTGTATTGACTTCCTTAATATGCAAATATTTAACCTCTTTTTCTGGCTAGAGTATTTTCTATTTAAGAACAGATTTTGTTGTTTTTTTGCATGTTTTTAAAATGAATAGTCTATTATATTTTTCAGATGTCATAGCCAAAACCTTTGACAAGCCTCTGGTTGATGTTGAAGAAAAGATGAGAGGTTGTTTAAGGCATCTGCGGCTGATGCACAAGTAGACTGAAGTCTTTGTAAATAAAATGTGCTGTTAAAATGATTATTTAACCATTGTTTTCACTTTGTTATATAGATTTGCACCTGTTTCAACAACATTAACTTATTTTTATGCTCCCGGTAGGGTCTCATATAGCAGTTGAACTGTCCGTCTGTCTGTCTATCCGTCCAAAAACTTTAGCATTGGTCATAACTTTTGCAATATTGAAGAAAGCAACTTGATATTTAGCATGCATGTGTATCTCATTGAGCTGCACATTTTGAGTGGTGCAAGGTCTAGGTCATCCTTCAAGGTCAGAGGTCAAAATCCAATGGAAGAAACAAGGGCTGTTTGTAAAACATGCATGCCCCCCATATGGGCTGTCCGTTGTAGTGGCAGCCATTGTGTGAATACGATTTTTGTCACTGTGACCTTGACCTAGTGACCTGAAAATCAATAGGGGTCATCTGCAAGTCATGATCAATCTACCTATGAAGTTTCATGATCCTAGGCGTATGAGTTCTTGAGTTATCATCCGAAAACCATTTTACTATTTCGGTTAACCGTGACCTTGACCTTTGACCTAGTGACCTCAAAATCAATAGGGGTCATCTGCGAGTCATGATCAATCTACCCATGAAGTTTCATGATCCTAGGCGTATGCGTTCTTGAGTTATCATCCGGAAACCATTTTACTATTTCGGGTCACCGTGACCTTGACCTTTGACCTAGTGACCTCAAAATCAATAGGGGTCATCTGCGAGTCATGATCAATGTACCTATGACGTTTCATGATCCTAGACCCAAGCGTTCTTGAGTTATCATCCGGAAACCACCTGGTGGACGGACCGACCGACCGACATGAGCAAAGCAATATACCCCCTCTTTTGAAGGGGGGCATAATAAGCAAAGAGAGATAATTTCTATACCTGCCAAATGATAAATAGAAATTTTATTTCAAAGCAGCGCAGTAGGGGGCATTGTGTTTCTGACAAACACATCTCTTGTTTGTATTTATTCCATACAATCTTACTTTTTTCAGTTCTTTCTTTGTGTTCAATGTTATGTTATAACACTATTATATTTTATTATAACAATGCCATGTCTGTCAAAATAGTTTTATCATGCTGTGTATATGGATATATATGTAAAGTTTTATGTTTTATCGTTTAAAAAAGTAATTAGAATTTAATTTATGATATTTTTGTTCTTATCATAAAAAAGTTTTTCAGTTTTCAAGTGGGTGAAAAGTGGGTTTTTACTGAGCATTTAACAGGTTTTAAAGCTAGTTTTAACTGCGTTTAATCTGTGAAAAGCATACATTTAGCTCACTTAATGCTCAAATAAAAACCCACTTTTAACTCGCTTAAGAACAGGAAAAACCGACTTGATGTGTAGAAGCGGGTGTAAAAGCCAACATAAAGAAGGAAAACCTACTAACTTTTAACCAACTTAAGTTGGTAAAACTCGGTTTTAAAGTGTGTTTTAACTGCGTTTAATCTAAGTTAAGCACACATTTAGCTCACTTAACACTCAAACAAAGCCCCACTTTTAACTCGCTTAAGAACAGGAAAAACCGACTTGATGTGTAGAAGCGGGTTTAAAAGCCAACATAGAGAAGGAAAACACACTCACTTTTAACCCACTTAAGTTGGTTTAAGTTAGTTTTAGTTGGTTTAAGTTGGTATAAGAAGGTATAAGCGTGTTGGTTTATGTGAGTGAAATCCAGGTTTTACCTACAAAAAACCAAGTCGGTAAGCAAAAAGTGTGTTTAAAAGACACGCTTTAACCCGGTGCCAATACCGCAGGGTTTAACACGGTTTTAACACGGATTAAAACCGGGTTTTGCCCACTTTTTTGACAAGGGGAGCTCATAAGAACTTAATGAAAAAGAATAAAATACATTTTTGTAATAAAAAAAATATAATCATACATGCAACCCGTTCTGGATATTTAAAATAATGGACTGTGTTATCAACACAGATGCATTAACTTGCAAACAAATGTAAGATTCAATATGTTTTCCATGATTAAATCACAAAACTACGGAACTTTGAATATGACTGTGAACACGTCAGTCATGAAGAGTATTGTAAGAGTAAGTGCCTGTGGGTATATTATGTTATTTTATTGCATTTTTGTTCACACATTTCATGTCATTTAATTATTAATATTGTTATTTTACTGGTTTAATTTCCACATTAATTTGTTCTCGTTACTCTCAATAATTCACTTGAATGTACAAAAATGGATTAACTCTGCCACATTCTCTGCATGATAAGCATAGACATATTAAACATAGGATTCCTAAACCAGAAGCCTAACAAGACCCTGATGTGCATATATTCAGGGCTCGAAATTAACACTCGCACACTCGCAAAATGCGAGTGAAAAATACTGATTGCGAGTTAAGTTTTAAGCAACTAGTATTTTTTTGCGAGTAAAGAAATAGTGGAAAAAAAACTAGTAATATAAATGCACTCGACGTCATGAACGCTAAACCGTAGGTCAATTTATAGAACGTCTGAATACCTGTATGCGGAAGCGCGCACCTTGTATGTAGACTGGTATACTTATAGTACAGATACGCGGAAAGTATTGGTACAAAGAACGTGAAACAGTCAACTATTCACATTTGTTCATTGAACTTGAACAGACATGGCATCGAAGCCAAACATAATTAGTTTCTTTTTGCCTACAGATGGAAATAAAAATGCGAAAGATAAAGCAAAGTTAACCGTTGATTTGTATTTTGGTGACGTCGCATTTAAACACACGACATCATAGCTGGGTTTTTTTTTCAATATTTGAAAACCCATTAAAAATATCCCAAACTGACACTTAAACTTTGTTTTCTGAGTGAACACGACACACTTATATTTGAAAACAATACCCTTATGGTCCAAAGAACTAATATCTTTGTATGATTGCAGAAATAAAATGTGTATGTTAAGTACTTTTTATTTTGTTTTAATAGTACTAAATTAATTTCTAAACTTTTTTTTATGTTTCCTGCAAAATTTGTCAGACTGTTTTTGATTTTGCGAGTTGGTATTAAAGCTGCTCGCAATGTTTTGCAAGTAGAAAAAAAAGTTAATTTCGAGCCCTGCATATATTGATCGGGGTAATGCTTATTCACTGTCCAGCTTTAGTCAATGGTAGATAACTGTACAAACAAGTGTTGTATCTTTACAAATGGTAGTGTGCACTGACGTATAAGAATATGGTTCATGTTCCTCAGCTCTTTTTCTCTACAATGTTATTTACAACAGGGTTGTCTTGGAAAAATGATGAACCACATGCCTATGAGAAACAATTTATGATGTTAACAAAAATTTATTATTTAACATGATAATAAACGAAAGAACTTTTATAAAAATCAATATTGGCAATTTCATTTAGATCCATAAAATAATAGAGGGATTTAGATTCATATCATTAAAACACAATAATCACAAGTTTTTCAATTATTATATAAATAAATTCCAAAATTATAATATATATATATATATATATATATATATATATATATATATATATATATATATATATATATATAATCAACTTTCATTTAACTGTTTAACAAACATAAGCATGTTATAGCGTTCAAATAATCTGTAAATGTAGGTACCATTTTATACCTACATTTGAAATATTGGACAAGTTTATTTACTTATCAATATAAATGTAATCACATGTATGTTTAAATTTTACTAACAAGACCCAATACAGTAATACAACTACATGAAAACGAACGATTTACAGCTACGTGTAGCATGCCCAACATACAAGCTGATAAGTATCCATAATCTACACTTTGTATCAACATAGACCACCAGTTTCAGATAAGCTTCACCAAACTATCTCCCTTGTGTCAATGAGTGATGTGTGTACCCATTGAACCATTATCAAACACACATCACATGAATATTCTCGGTCTTGTAACCACCATTCTCTGTGACAGGATACACTTTAGTCAACAGGTGTCACCACTAGCAAGTTTCATTACACACCACCCTTTAAATGTCCAGTAAATGGTCTAGTTTATTCCTTTTTTACTTACCCACATGTTTTAAATCAAGTTTTTTATAGCTACAATTTCCAGTTTATTAATGGAAATTGGAAATTCGATAATGATAGCATTTGAATTTATTTCGCTGTGTTACAAGGACAATAAAAATGTAACTATTATTGAATTTGTCATTCATTGTAGTGATTACTATATATAATTTATCACTGAGGAAAAATTAAGGAAACAAATTTTAACTGACAATATTTTATTTTGGAGAGCCTAATATAGTCATGTGATGTGGATCATGTCGGAAAAACATTCTCCTTGACTTCACCTTAATCCCAGTTGAAACAAATTTAACCTAAGGCTGACCCCTGGCTGCTTAGTGCAAAAAGTGTCCCATTACTCATCTTTAACTAGTTTAGTCTTCTGAAAAAATGACCACAGGAAAAAATATGTAAACATAACCAGTGTTTAAATACACAAAGTGAAACTTTATTTCTAATGAAGTTTAACATTAGTTTCTTTCAGTGTGAAAATAACATTTTGTCTCATGGTACATGTATAATTTACATGTACCTTTTAAAACAACAAAAATTATAAATATAAACAATACAAAAAATTGAAAATGAATGCGAAATTGTTAACAAACTTTAAGTCTTTAATCTCATGAAGTAAAACCAAATTAGCAATCATCGATTTTACAGATTCATGCCATGGAAATCAATTATAAATATAATTTAATTTTTACAACCTATATCCACCTGGGCTGCAGCTGGATATTTCTATAACTTTTAGCAGTGCACAGACCTAAATACACAAGAAAAAAATCCCCAAAGATACCTAACACCCTTTTTCAGCATTTTAATTTACTTAATTATTGCCACAAGGTAAATTACTTAGAAGTGGACATATTCAATTTTGTAACAAATCATGTGAAACAATTCTACTATCAATGGAAATAAACCACAACTGTTTTTTTAATTTTTAGATTTACAAAAATATGCACATGGAGGAATTTGACAGATGAACAGAGGAATGCTCGTATTCTAAATAATAAATTAAGACATTATTACATGGGATAC
Organism: Dreissena polymorpha; assembly: GCF_020536995.1. NCBI lineage: Eukaryota > Metazoa > Mollusca > Bivalvia > Myida > Dreissenidae > Dreissena > Dreissena polymorpha. The sequence goes on along the minus strand of NW_026273322.1, from coordinate 598,764 downwards.
CTGTTACAAAGTTAAAGAGTTTCTTTAACTATTTCATATCTAAATTAGGTTGATGCAGACTGAACTCACACAATAATAGCCAACTATTTACTCAATATTAATTGTTATGGAAACAAATCATACTTTTCATCAAGCATGGTTTTGTTATACTGTTATACTGATGTTATATTGATTGTCTGACACCAGAATTGAGTTTCCACAGTTATAAAGTCAAATAAATGTATAATTAAATGGGATTAAGTAACTAAAATTCATTTGACTAACAGCAACAGAAAGCCATGGTTACAGGAAATTGATATTGCCAAGTCACCAAAGCAAATTGTGTATGATTTGAACTTATTTTCACATAATTGGACATACTTGAACTTTATCAATTTTCTGCATGTTAATGTGAAATAACCATGAACATTAACTATTTCATTTAATGAGGAAGTGAAAGTGATGTTTGTACAGACGGAGTAATTTCCATTTCCACAAATGATGTAAATTACAGCTAACTTATACACGGGTAGCGATTTTACAATATGACCTTTGATTGATGTACGCACATCACTGTGCCAGATATCCACACTTCCAATTAAAATATCACTTCTGATTATACATTTTTTTTAATCTTTAACGAGAAACATTTCAAACGTTCCTTGAAAATATTTGTACAGGCATGTGTTTAAGTAATTTTTCGACACTGTTTTTTTCCATAATTTGCTAGGATTCACTTTTTAACATAAAATTTTATTTACAAGATTATCGGGTTTATGATAAATTGGTTCAAGTATTGGATAAATATATATATTGGCCAGATCAACAGTTTGACAAAGTTTTATCAAGATTTGGCTTCTTCAGAGGTTACATTTTATAACACGCACTGCACAACAAGGAACGCTGGAAAAAGGGTGATGTCTGATACAGCTCACCTTGAGGACAAGTTGGTGGTTTTAGTTTTGCACTCTGACCTGTATGTTGATTATGTTTACACATCAGTATTTATCATTGTTAGAATCTGGCCACTTGAGTTTTTCTCACAGTATATTTTCAAATACGATTTTGACACAATTATTAGACAAATCACCACTTTTAAAAACTTTGTTGCCACTTGCAAAAAGGTTGGAAAGGCTATCAAGAGCAAAACCCGCGATATGTTCTTTTTTGCAAGATTTGTAACGGATAGATTAAACTTACTATGCAGTTATCTCCCTTACACATAAATGTTAACCATTTGGATTTCAAGGGTCAGCAACGAAAAAATGAAATTTAGTTAGAAAACCATAAGGTTGACTGGCACACATTACTTGTTTAGACCTACATATATGAAATAATCACAGCTGATTCTGATCCCTAAACACATTAGTTTTCAGGCCACCTAAAGGCACTCATGTCATGATCTTTATACCTGTAAGTATATACAATATTTAGACATATTAACCCAAAAAGAAACATCTGCCAGATGTAGGCTGTAGCACATGACCAGACCGCTGATTCATCTCTGCCAACTATTCAAAAACATACTAAAGGATCTATTTTTTGCATCAAGTTATTTGAACTACGTTGGAATACACAAAAATTACATGATTTAAGAAGGCAAACAAACATAGGGCGTTTATAAGCATGTGGAACTGACACTGAAAGAAATGCGTAATCAATAGAGCACCTTCTCAGTGGAGTCAGTGTACACGACACAAGGCACATGACATTGTCATATTTTTTATAAAACATATGTTTAAACATGTTTTAACTTGAATTGCTAGTTAATAAGTACACAAACGAACAGTAAAAATGAAGAAAACATCGATTTTTAAATGGATTTACTAATATTCGATAAAAAAAATATCGACTTCCGGTTGTCACAAGACAACTTTCATAATAAAACCATAATTTTCTTACCGCTAAATGCCATAGCTGCTGTCGCTCCCATAGCGCCGAAGAATGGTGTGTATGGTGGTGCATCTGCAGACATTTTGTTGAGTTTAAAGTTTATTTAATAAATAAATTAAAGAATAAATCACAGAACTATCACAATTCCTTAACTGACAGCAGAACTTAATTCCTCAGATCATGCAAACTCGTGACGTACCAAATCATGTGACCGGATCCGGAACTTTCACATCAACATAATAATTTGACATACGTCTTTCGATTGGATTGCATATAAATAGCAGCCAATCCAATATATCGTAAAACACCGGTAATATAGCTAGTCTTCAATAGCCTTAACGTATCCATGAAAAGTTATTACATTTTTTTACGTAGCTTTCTTTCCCAGGTTTTGACCCTTTTTTACTTATATCAATTGGAAATATAATGTCGAAGAAATTTCCCGCCAATGGATACAAATGAATACAATTATACTACTGAATTGGCCGATTAAAAGTTATAAAGATACATAATTGCGCTTTGCAACGATGCTCCCCGATTATTCAGCACGAAGCTATTGTAACTCAAAAAGAAACAACATATTTGTTTGTCAGAAACACAATGTTCTTTAATGCGCCGCTTTGATTTAAATAATTTTTTTATTATATCCCTTTAAATGTATTACTTCCCTTGTGAAAATGATCTGTACCTGCCAAATGATAAATAGAAATTATCTCCCATTAAAGCTTATTACTTCCCTTGGATTTTGTTACCTTTGACCTTGAAGGATGACATTGACCTTTACCTTTCACCACTCAAAATGTGCAGCTCAAATATCAAGTTGCTATCTTTAATATTGCAAAAGTTATGGTCAATTTTAAAGTTTTTTGGACGGACGCACAGACTGACACACAGACAGACAGACGGACTGACAGTTCAACTGCTATTTGTCATCCTACCGGGGGCATAAAAATCACCTGATACAACAGTTTCACACCCAAATCTCAAAATGTATAGAATGTTGGTGTGTCCCTTTATACTCCAAAGCGCGCATACTTTAAGGCTGTGTTCTTATATAAAAACCATTACTGTCATATTGCATTATGTGTTGCACTAATACATAGAATATCTTTTAATATTGGCATACAAACAATTAAATAATTGGTTTTACATAGGCCAGCATACCAGCAAAAGCTTTTTTAAACGTTATGCATTCCATCTGTCAGGATATCACGGATCAGGATATTAAAAAAAGATATTCTTGTTCATTTTAAAAGCAAACAAGATGTGTTTGTGAAACACTATGTCCCCGTATATGACGTTTGATCTTGAAGGATGACCTTGACCTTTACCCTTCACCACTCAAAATGTGCAGCTCCATGAGATACACATGCATGTCAAATATAAAATTGCTAGCTTCAATATTGCAGAAGTGACATTACATGAGCAATTTTGACCCATATATTTGACCTTGAAGGATGACCTTGACCTTTCACCACTCAAAATGTGCAGCTCCATGAGATACACATGCATGCCAAATATCAAGTTGCTATCTTCAATATTGCAAAAGTACTCATAAAATGAGCGATTTTGGCCACATATATTTGACCTCTGACCTTGAAAGATGACCTTGACCTTTCACCACTCAAAATGTGCAGCTCCATGTGATACACATGCATGCCAAATATCAAGTTGCTATCTTAAGTATTGAAATATTGCAAAGTGTACATTAAATGAGCGATTTTTACCCATATATTTGACCTTTGACCTTGAAGGATGACCTTGACCTTTCACCACTCAAAATGTGCTGCTCTATGTGATACATATGCATGCCAAATATCAAGTTGGTATCTTCAATATTGCAAAAGTTATTGCAAATGTTAAAGTTGGCGCAAACCAACAGACCAACAGACCAACAAACCAACAGACAGGGCAAAAACAATATGTCCCCCACTACTATAGTGGGGGACATAAAAAAACGTTTGTGGTATGTTTGGCGAAGAGATTACCTTGCAATTTTAAGAAATCGAAATGAGATGCACGAGGACTAAGTTTAAACTTAGTCCTCGTGCATCTCATTTCGAGTTCGTAAAATTATGAATGCACTAAGTAGTCTCTCTTAGAGTACGTTAACTACGCCCCGCCACTGCCCCGCCTAAAATCTCCATATACAAGTGAAAAAGTGTTCTTTTTTGTTTTACTATTGTTATTCATTACAATTTAGTGATCTAAAGTGTAAAGGAAAACGAGCCTTTCAATATTGTCGGCTACGGAGTAAAACCCCAAAGGTTGACAAATCTTCGTTGCCATCACTGTCAACTGTTCGACCATGTTGGTATTTCTGAGTGGCATATTCTCTTACACTTCTAGTGACTACTCGATGCTCTATTTTCAGATGGATTTTACAATTTAATACGTAGCAGTGAAGCGGTGTTATGAGTGGATTATACAAGTGAATTAAAAAGTTTGATGATTTTACTCTGGCTTGTTTTTTATGTTTTACTACTTTGTTTAAAATAATAGATGTGAGATTCAGAAACGTATCACTATTTTCCAACTACAGAGATGTCATGACGTCACGGTACTCGAACTCTTGCCCTTGAAGAACATGAACTACCGGTATTTAAAAAAACACACTGATTTCAGTGAAAGTTTGTATTATTATTTCGATCATGTATATAAAACATATATTTTCGATCGTGGTTCCGCCACATGTGAACATATGTTTTTGTGTATCGGAAAGTAGCAATTCTGGTGCTATGGTTTGTATCCAACTATAAAAAAGCTTAATGATAACAAAAATGAGAAACATTTTATTTAATTGCTAATTAATTTGACTCATGATTTTCTGAAGATATTTATACTTTCTTTTAAAAGTTATGTGAATACTGAGAAGCTGAGTGTGGATTTGGAGTTCTGGTTTAACAATTCAAAGGTATGTATAAAATAGAAGATGGACCAAACCTTTCCCCGTTCCTATAGGCGAAAGAAAGTGTAATGTGTGTAATATAATAGAAGATGAATTTCACTTTGAATTAAGATCTCAGTATATACCATTTTATTACAGACATAGACCTAACAAGCACAAGTTTATTGAATTACTAACAACAGTACCGAAAATAAAACGTTGCTGCACAAACTATGCTGTTACATGTACAACTCATTTTTAGTAAGGGATATAAATACATATGTTCCGTGTTGATCTATGTATATGTTAACGGTCGCTATAAATTTTCCGTAAAAAACAGTATTCGAATGTTTTGTTGTTGTTGTTGTTGTTGTTGTTGTTGTTTTTATCAATGGTCAGCATCATCTTTTCAATAAATGCATTGTTACAGGATCGTTTCTGTTCCTAAATGCTTCTACAACATTGTGCCGTAGTCTGAACGACCATTGGGGCACCACAGATGATCTGGCAACCAGTTCTCTCCATTCCTCTCGCCTCTCGGACTGTCTTAAGGCTTCGCTGAGCCTCATCCCTGTCCACTCTGAGACGTTGTCCTCCCATCTTTTCATTTGTCTGCCTCTCCTCCTCTCTCCTTTTATTGTGCCTTGAAACACAGTCTTGGCAAGCCTTGACGATCGTGAGACGTGCCCATACCACTTTAGTTTGCGTCTTTTCACAGTGGTCAGAAGTTCTTCATGGGACCCGATGGCTTGCCTGATTCTGTTTCGGACTTCCTCGTTAGTGATGCGGTCCTTGTAGGAGATGCAGAGGAGTCGTCGAAAGCATCTAATTTCCATGGCCTGTATCCTTTTCTTCAAGTCAGCTGTTAGTGTCCATGACTCAGCAACCAACAACGACGACCACCCCATCCTTCGTGTAGAAGTGGAAGCAGCAATTAAATCGCTGAAGAATGGGAAGTCAGCAGGAATGGACAATATTCCAGGAGAGCTGGTAAAGGCAGGGGGAGAGGAAGAGATGATCAGTGCTTTACTGACCATCTGCAAAAATATCTGGTAGACGGGGGAATGGCCCACACCGTGGACGCAGTCCCTCATCATCACCCTCCCCAAGAAAGGCAACTTACTTATGTCAGAACTACAGAACTATCAGCCTCATCAGTCACCCGAAGAAAGTTATGCTGAAGATCTTACTGAACATATTGAAGCCACAAGCAGAGAAGATAATCGCTGAAGAACAGGCAGACTTCAGACAAGGGCGCAGTACAACGGAGATCTTCAACCTCAGGATACTGTGCGAGAGGTACCTGCAACACCAACAGGACCTCTACCACGTCTTCGACTTTAAGAAGGCTTTCGACAGGGTATGGCATGCAGCACTGTGGGCTACCATGAGGCAATACAACATCAACGCCAACCTGATGAGAGTCATAGAACACCTTTATGACAATGCCACAAGTGCCGTATACACATCAATACAACATTGTTAAGCCATCCTTCAACAAATATATATTTTTGTGTTTCCGTGCACTTTTGTTGCCGTTTCCAGAGACGGAAAAGGCTCAAATCGTCAAGTCAGATATTTTCGTGGATGGCCCGGGGTAGGGGTGAGTACAAGCACCCTAGGATTTATTTTTTTAATGGTTCGATTTGGTAATCATTTTTGCGTATGTTCTTCTTAAAAATGCATGCTTCCACATATGTTTCTTTGTACGTAATTTTCAAAAGTCGGAAACTAGTAAATCCCATGTCCAAACTGTTTCTCAAAATGTGAATATGATGCCCGATTGAATATAAGATCGTATTCTACAGTGGTAATCGACTGTGAACAGAACAGAACAGAACGGTACTTTATTCGTTTTCACAGGTTACTAAACAGTGACATTTTGTAATAAAATGTGAGCTTATTTATCAGAGAATTGAACAAATATTAAAAAAAAACAGTAGTATATACGATAAATCATAGACGATCATGTGGGAAAGTGGTTGTTATGTGAAGAATCTCAAGTAGAGGGTCAGTAACATAATGGTTATTTAAACAATATATTGTCTGTAAAGAAATAAAAAAATTAGGATTTGAACCAGTAGGTGTTAAATAATTAATAGGTACTTCTGTGAATTCGCTCCATTTACAGAAGTAGGATTAATGATCAACAACAGCAATAATACTTCAAATAATAATAACAACAACAACAACAACAATTAATAGTTAACGATTAATTACTAGTTAAATACTTGTATGTGGATACGCTCCATTTACAAAAAATGGATTATTGATTAACAACGCCAGAATTAATCAGAAAAATACTACTAATAATAGTGACAACAACAACAACATCAACGATATTACTCATGGTAATACTAGTGATAATACTAATAATGATGATAACAGTTAAGAATTACACTTAACATTAGGCGTCGAACATCTCTCTTCAAATTCACTTTATTTTACACGCTATGGCATTTACTATGTATAATACATACCTGTACATGCATTTGTGTAGTAAAATTAACAATGGCAATATCTATTTTAACATTTAATTATGATCGAGCGTAGGAAATTCCCGTTAGTAGAATATAGTACTCTCCCATCGAAAGTAAAGTTACTGTGGTAGATCAGTACCCTGTCTTATTTATTGCACTATTTGAGAATTTGCCTATTGATTGCGATAATATAAAAAACCGCTTTCTAAGAAGTACATCTACTTAGTTTTTTTTAGTATTAATGTGTCGTCTTTAAATTAAAATGAATAGTTTTGTGTAACCTATTGTTTAGGCTCTTGAAAACATTTGGTCGATGTTTGCCTTCCGGTGAAAATGAAAACAGATACACGTGAAACTAATTAAGTGCCTGACAATACTATATATTTGTTGCAAACTTAACTCTGCCCTTTCCACAAATTAACATAAGAATGAAGTTTGCATATAAGGTAGAAACGTCTTAACAAAATTCGAAATAAAATACGGATGGAATAAAATCATGTATTTTCGCGATGTTTGTGCTTGTAAAATCGATCGAGATTGAGATTAGATAAATCATATGCCATTAGCATTGATTGAGATAGTTTAACAATATCTTTGTACAATATTAAAAGCATTGAAAGTACAGCCAAACACATTTTGCACTTTAAATTATTAAATACAAGTATAGGATATCCCCTTGCAATTTGTTACACATCTGAAACGATCTTTTGGGGCTATGCAAGTAAACATTAAGTCATGTGGACATATCCTTCTTTCTTACAGTTCAATCCATTCCTTTAGAATCAACCTAGTCTGGTCTATAGGTCCAAGGTCAAGGTAACATTTAAAGGTCAATAAGAGCGGTATTTTTACATGCTTAAACCTAGTTCTGGCTACCATAACTTTAAATGTCGCTTTTTATGATTTTTGACTGGCGAGACTTTATAGTTATGGACCAACCCCATTAGGAAAGTCAACCAGAAATTCCCGAAAAGTTGACAGTTAACAAAGACCGGTCCAAAACAGCTTTTAAATGCAGTTGTTGGCCCAAATCAACCACTTGATTGGAAAGATTGACATTTTTCACATTTAACTGATATATTCTTTCACAAAATACTATCTTAAACATTTAAAATGTATCTATTCTGCTCTTACATATCGAGAAAAACAGCGATGTGACTGACTTTCTTGAAATGCGAATCTCCCGAGATTTCACGGTCATATGACGTTATTTCTATTTTTAGTAACAAACCATGTGCTCAAGTGTTTTCAAATTCAGAATGACATTTCCCGGTATTTTAATTATTCTGGATTATTTTGTAAACAAATTGTAGTGTCAATACAAAGTCAAAGTAAATATTATATAAAACTACCTGATTCACAATGAAATCATTCTTAATAATCCACCAGACGTAAGTTGTTAATCACAAATAACAGATTTCAGAAAACGAAAGTAATGTTTACAATTTCAGCATAAAATGTCAAGGTCGATCCGAAAGTATCCAAATGAAAACTCGTCACGTGACAAAGCGACAATGGCGTCAAAATTGTGAATTTCAGACTGATGAGAGTTATTTTCATCTATTGTAAGATGCATTAGAAACATTTGAACCTTAAAATATTCCTCGATGCAGTAATTTATATTCATTCACCAATATATGTAGAAATGTATCCAAGAAAATGAGCTTTCTTTGATTTATAGCGTGACATAAATATGTTACGACTCTGGTTGACTTTCGATACGGGGTTAGCTTCAGCGTACAGGTCTGTCTATACTATATTAACTGAACGCTGAAGTTTCTTTAGCTAGCTTAAACCAATCCAAAGTTAAAATTTTAGTCAAAGGTCAAAGGTTATAATAAGAAATCCAACCTTAACACAAATGACATGGCTTTATGAGGGGCTTCTTTTTACATTATGTAGTGTTGTGTGAATCACCAAAACTTCAATGTTTAAGTCATAATTCAATATGAAAGGTCAAAACAAAATATTGAGAATAACGATGATTTTCAGATAAATTGCCTGAAGTTTTCAGCATTCTTAGACCAAATGGCTCAGTGTTGTTTTCTTCGTAAAAAATCGGGTCCTGTATTCGGCCCAATTCCCAATTAAAAAAAGTATATATTTTTCCCAAAAGGCTCCTAAAAATTCTCAATTGAAGGTTTCAAAAACAAAAAAAAGAAATTATATATTTTTTGGATAGATTTCAAATTTGTGTTCATCTCCCATCAAGCAATATCAGTTCAACCTTATTAAAAATAATATTGAAAAACACTTTTATTCTAAATTGAAGCATTATTTAGATAAACAGCAACAACACTATTTTTTCAATTTCAGTCAAAACGCCTTGAATTTTCCCAATTCAAAGGGACCTGGTCCCGACATTCCCAAAATGGTAAAAAAATAACCTGTGGCTGACACACAAACCTTGTCCCATGGTCAAGGTCAACATTTGGATATAAGTAATAGATTGTGACTTTGTTCATTCTTTACCTCTAAAAAGGCGTTTATTGTGCACAATTGTCAGTGATTTTTATACGCCCGTTTTTAAAAACGGAACGTATTATAGTTTCACCATTAGCGGGCGAGCAACAGGCAGGCGGCATCCACAGCATTGTCCGCTCTTTAATTCAAATAGTTTTCATCCGATCTTTACCAAACTTGTTCAGAAGTTGTGTATAGACAATATCTAGGTCAAGTTCGGATATGGGTCATGCCGGGTCAAAAAACAAGTAGGTCACGGAGTCACTTAGTGCATTTCAAGGATTAAGCATGGTGTCTGCTCTCTAATTGAAGTAGTTTTCATCCGATCTTCACCAAACTTGGTCAGAAGTGGTATCTAGAAAATATCTAGGTCAATTTCGAATATGGGTAATGCCTTGGTCACGGGGTCACTTAGTGCATTTCAAGCATTTAGCATGGTGTCCGCTCTCTAATTGAAGTAGTTTTCATCCGATCTTCACCAATTTTGGTCTGAAGTTGTGTCTAGATGATATATAGGTCAAGTTCAAGTTGTCCAAAACCTTCGAACGGGCGTATCTTGTGACAGTTTGGCACTATTGTTTTGTTTGCTTTATATCATACAGCCCGTGCCTTTAAGATTTGGAAAAATAGCGTAATTTAACATACAATTGGGAAAAACAAAACATTCATATAAACATTAATTTGAATATAAATAATAGTATTGCAATCATTCATAAGTGCATGTTTGACATCATTATTCAATTTATATTATTTAGTGCTATGGAATTATAATTAACTCAACCAATTATTGAGTTTATTGGAAATCTTTGGCATCTTTTTACGGAAACTTTGGTAAGATTGTTTGGAGAAAAAAAATGCCATTAAGAAACCCCCCCACTGCTTGTTGATTTTTAAGTTGTCACAACCTACTATGACATGAATTGCATGTCATGCTTTTCAGTTTTCTAATTTGCTGGGGTCAGTGTATAAGAAGGGGAACCTGCTGTTCACTCCAGATGGCAACAGTGTCATGAGCCCGGTGGGCAACAGGGTCACTGTGTTCGATTTGAAGAAGTAAGTTCAATTTAGAAACGATCAACTTGTAAGGATTTGACCTATTAAGACTGTGTTTAAATAAGCAGATATGCCACAAATTATTGATTGTGATTCAAAGTATATTTTCCATAAGACATTCATGCAATTAATTGTATATTATATTATATATTATTATATGTTGTGATTTATCATCAAAATATAGTGGAGACTATATTTAGCATAATTGTCTCACGCTGTGACAATAATAACGCATGTATTTATAATTTTATTATTTGTTGTGATTTATGATCAACAATTACATTAAAAGAGCTGCAACAATTTAGCTAAGGCTTAATTCAATTTGGTCTCAAACATCATGTAGTAGAGAATCGTTGCTGCTGAAAACATCATACTTAATACTTGTCTTTTACCCAGATTCAAAAAAATAAATAAATATAAATATGTACTTCATCTTTTCACCTTTTGCAAGCACTGTCTACAGAATAAACTGGGCTTATGCATTGGCATTAAGTGTTATCCTAGATTACCCTGTTCAGTATCATTAACTACACTTTCTGCCCAGACTTGAATTATGTTTAGATGAGACTTCAAGATGCATTCAAGAGGAAATTGTCATCCCTCATTAGCCTGTGCAGTCCAGAATGACATTTTAAGAACATGCATACAGCCCAATTTTCCCAGAACAAGGCTAAATTATTTCTCTATTTCCTCAGCAACAAGTCAGAGACCCTTCCAATAGAGGCTCGTATGAACATAACCTGCATCGCCCTATCACCTGATGGCTACACATTCATAGTAGTCAGTGAAGGTAAGCCTGGCACCACACATATATGCATTCATTGCAGTCATTGAAGGTAAGCCTGGCACCAGACAGCTACCCATTCATTGTAGTCAGTGAAGGTAAGCCTGGCACCAGATGACTACACGTTCATTGAAGTCATTGAAGGTAAGCCTGGCACCAGATGGCTACACATTCATTGTAGTCAGTGAAGGTCACAGGTATTGGGCGCGTGGCCAAGTCATTTTGACCAAAAAAAATTTTTTTTTATTCTGATTAAATATATATATACAAGGTAGGTATCTCTTAACATAGGAAAATCAACTTCATCAACATTTGTAAGCCATTAAGTGCCTAAATGGCGGTCAATTTTCGTAAACTATGTACCATTTTGTTTGGAAAGATTGCCTCGTGACGAAAAATGACCCAAAACGGCTACTTGCCAACATAAACTACAAGAAGAAATGTAGAAATGCTAGGTCGGCTTCGATCTGACCGAACGTTCAGTGCCGATTTTACAAGAGTAAAATCTATCGAAATACACCAGCTACCGAACATAATGCGCATTAATGCAATAAAAAAATACGAGTTTATCAACTTACGACACAGATTCGTCCTTTTGTTTGCGTTATACCGTCGAAATCGTTGTAAATTGGGAATTGTTTATCGGCAATTTTGAGTCCTGAGCTCCATGTCGATCAGACACTATCGTTGGATAAATTGCGTAAGGTGAAGGACGTTTTGCAAGCGCCTGCCATGACCCGGATCATTGTACATGATTGACATAAACATTCAAACATAACGATTATATTAGTGTTTGGTGTGAACAAAAAGACAAGTCTGTGTTGTAAGTTGACAGGGCTTTTTTTCCTGACTTTGTGAAGCGGCCCTGGCCCCTCACTTTGTGAAAAAATGAGTCACGAACTTGTCAAAATTGTGAAAAATTGAGTCGCGAACTTCTTAAAATTGTGACAAAACGAGTCGCGAACTTCTTAAAATTGTGAAATTCAAAGTTCAATGCATTAGTATAGTTCAAGCATGTTTAACACTTGAATATTATCAAAATTTCCTTAAATAATGCAATAAAGGCATGTTTTCCTTCTATGAATACTGTATTTGATACAATAACAACACATATACATATATCTGATTTGCAAAACATTCATGTACCAAATGAAACTAAAATACCTGGTCCCAACACTTCTTTACCACAGGAATAACATTTATAAACATAGAACAGTTCAAGGGCACATAACTCAGACATGTTCTGGATTTTACAGCTTAAGAACTCAGTTCTTTTTACTCTTGAAAATGTCAATAATTCTCTGAATATATGAAGAGGAAAAATTCCTTCTTCATGATAATTTTCATGTTCTGTGAGCCTGACCCTCGCCAGTGCATGATGATCTCCCTGGGAGGTTGTCATTTGATCTGAAACATTAGGTATACATTGAACAACAGTACTTTTGTAAGAAATGTAAACAAGTTATTTTATTTTTCAAATTTTTTCACGAAGCAGTAAATAGACTACATACAAAGTTTAAATCATGAATATGCGTCATGAATATGCATTTAAATTAAAAAAATATATATGAAGGGACCACATTATTACTTTAACCAAGATTTACAATCGTAAACAGATACGAATAACAAGTCTCGGTCATCAATACTAGAGGATGCTTTGACTAGGGGCCGTTTTGACTAGCTTCCATCAATAGTCAATACATAAGCCGCAGCAGATGCTTTCACTTTTATCAAATAACGTTCCTTATAATGTTATCAATGTGCATGTTTCAAAACTTACCCTTCTGTAGAAAGCTTTTGTTTCTTCACTGCTATCCCAAATTTCAATAAATCGGGATTATTTTGCGTTTTTTTTATTTTCTTCGTGTTACAAGTAACGAGCATTCAGCGTCGCCATTTTTTTTTATAGTGACGTTGCTAGGCAGAGCTTTTACTATTTACGCCGGTTTCACCGGTGACACAACACTTTAAAATCGATTAAAACAAGCAAACATCGGTAACGCGAGTCGACAATTTTTGTGCGTGTTCGGTTATGAAACTTATATTTTTGTTCTGAAATGGCCGTTTTTGACAGTTTTGAGCACAAAAAGTCTGTTTTTCACGATTTAAAACGGCTGAATTTGTAAATATTCACGGACATGTCAGGTTTGTGAATTGGCCGTGTCAAAATTGTGAAATGTCCGTCCACGGCCAATCGCAAAGAAGGAAAAAAGCCCTGGTTGATAAACTTGTATTTGTTTTATTGTACTAATGCGGATTATGTTCGGTAGCTGGCGTATTTCGATAGTTTTACTCTTGTTAAATCGGCACTGAACGTTCGGTCAGATCGGAGCCGACCTAGCATTTCTACGAGTTCGAGAAATGTTTTCTTGTCATTTTTGTCATGAGGCAACCTTTCCCAACAAAATGGTGCATAGTTTACGAAAATCGACCGCCATTTAGGCACTTTATGGTTTAAAAATGTTGATGTAGGTGATTTTCCTGTGTCAAGAGATACCTACCTTGTATATATATATATATATTATATCAATTTTTTTTAATTATTATTATATTTTTGTGTGTGGTCAAAATGACTTGGCCACGCGCCCAATACCTGTGGTGAAGGTAAGCCTGGCACCAGACATATGTACATTCATTGTAGTAATTGAAGGTAAGCCTGTCACCTGATGGCTACACATTCATTGTAGTCATTGAAGGTAAGCCTGGCACCAGATGGCTACACATTCATTGTAGTCATTGAAGGTAAGCCTGGCACCAGATGGCTACCCATTCATTGTAGTGACTGAAGGTAAGCCTGGCACCAGACATATAATACATTTACCTGCATCCCCCTGTCACCTGATGGCTACACGTTCATTGTAGTCATTGAAGGTAAGCCTGGCACCAGACATATATTCATTTATTGTAGTAATTGAAGGTAAGCCTGGCACCAGATGGCTACACATTCATGGTAGTCAGTGAAGGTAAGCCTGGCACAAGATGGCTACACATTCATTGTAGTCAGTGAAGGTAAGTAGGCACCAGACATATACACATTCATTGTAGTAATTGAAGGTAAGCCTGGCACCAGATGGCTACACATTCATGGTAGTCAGTGAAGGTAAGTTTCAAAATAATATCTCAGTTCAGTGCGTTTTTTCACTATTTTGGGAATGGGGCCAGGTTCTTTGGATTGATAAAAAATCACAATGTAACGACTAAACTTGGAAAATAAGTTTTGTTGTTTTTCTGCTAACAAATGGTTCAAAATGGAGATTAAAAATGTTTTCAGACTTATATTTACCTAGGTTCCACTTATAGAGCTGAATGGGAGATGAACAAAATGTTGAAATGTTGGAAATCTTCAATTGGGAATTTTTCTGTCCCATTTGGGAAAAATATATACTTTTCACCATTGGGAATTGGGTCGAACATTGACGCTTTATGCACATGCACGAAACCCAGTTTTCTCTGAAAGAGACTCGAATTTTTATTAAGACTTTGAAATATTGTTTTGATAATCAAAGGCAAAAGTGACTGATCACACATGTGCAGATCTACATGTGTCTACATGGGTGCACGTGAATCTTTGACAAATGAGTGAGGTCTAAGCATTTTCTTGAGTGTTTCTTATAATGTTTATTAAATTATGTTGACTGATGAAAACATATGTTAGATAACACAAACACGACCTAAAAATTGCCAATTGAATGTATCAAAAAAAAATTTTTTACATCACAACATTTTGTTCCCATCCAGCTCTATAAGTTGAACGTTAGTAAATATAATATTGAAAACACTTTTATTATAAATTTGAAACATTTGTTAGCAAAACAACAAGAGCATCAATTTCCCAATTTAAGTCAAAACGCAGGGTCTTTTCCCAATTCAAATGGACCCAGCCCCATTCCAAACATGGTGAAAAAAACGCTGCTTGTAATTTAACTGTCAAAGAATAAGTCACCGATGTGATATACAAACCTGTTTTTGGCTCAACGGCTTTATTATCAGATTACACCATTTCAATGGTAATTTGTAATATCACAGGGTCATGTTTTCCACTTGGATAAGCGCAGCCACATTCAATTGAAATTTCTACTTCTTTGAAGTTTTTGTCCCTGTCATGATTATTGCAAAAGGGCATATAGTGTTACTGTATGTGTGTTTGCTCTTTAGTTTTTGTAGGACATTTTGTGTTAGGGCCATAACTTTTTTGTACATGATTGGATATTGAAAAGAAATTGTCACAAAGGATTATCATATTAAGAGGATTTTTAAATTGCTGTCTGAATTTTTCTTTGTTTTGTTCGTCACAAAAATGTTTGACATATATGTTATGGCGAATTTTTCAACATTTTGGAAATGGGGTCCCTTTGGATTGAGAAAATTTGCGGCGTTTTGACTAAAATTGGGAAATTAGTGTTGTTTTGCTAAAAATGCTTTTAATTTGAGAGAGGAAGAGATCTAAAAAAAAAAAAAAAAAATGAAACATTTCATTGGGAATTTTTAGGTTCCATTTGGGAAAAATATATACTTTTTGCCATTAGAAATGGGGCCAATTTTGCGGACCCAATTTGAAAAAAAACACACACTGAGTCACAACATAAAAATAACATGTTCATGGAAGATTGTCTAATCCTCCTTGCAAGTAATACCTTATTTGTTGGTACATTGTATTACACTGTCTGCCAATTATTCATGATAAAATGTATGATGACTTTGGATTGATAGTGTTATACTGTTCCAAAATAAATCCAGACAAACTTGGCCCATTTGCTTACTGTCCAAAAGTCATTCTCATTTTGGAATTAAAGTAAATAACATGTTTCAATGTGCTCTTTTATTATATTTGTTCTATTATTTTTATGCCCACCTTCGAAGAAGAGGGGGTATATTGTTTTGCACATGTCGGTCGGTCGATCGGTCTGTCCGTCCACCAGATGATTTCCGGATGAGAACGCTTAGGCCTAGGATCATGATACTTCATAGGTATATTGATCATGCCTGGCAGATGACCCCTATTGATTTTTAGGTCACTAGGTCAAAGGTCAAGGTCACAGTGACTCGAAAAAGTAAAATGGTTTCTAGATGATTACTCAAGAATGCTTAGGCCTAGGATCACGAAACTTCATAGGTATATTGATCATGACTGGCAGATGACCCCTATTGATTTTCAGATCACTAGGTCAAAGGTCAAGGTCACTGTGACTCAAAATAGTAAAATGGTTTCCGGATGATAACTCAAGAATGCTTACGCCTAAGATCATGAAACTTCATAGGTACATTGATAATGACTGGCAGATGACCCCTATCAATTTTCAGGTCACTAGGCGAAAGGTCAAGGTCACAGTGACTCGAAACAGTAAAATGGTTTCCTGATGATAACTTGAGAATAATTAGGCCTAGGATCATGAAACTTCATAGGTACATTGATCATGACTGGCAGATGACCCCTATCAATTTTGATTTTCATCCAGGTCACTAGGTCAAAGGTCAATGTTACAGTGGCAAAAAACGTATTCACACAATGGCTGCCACTACAACTGACAGCCCATATGGGGGGCATGCATGTTTTACAAACAGCCCTTGTTTTTAAATTTAAACCTTACTTGTTGAAATAAATAATTACTTAGTAATTATTAGTCAGAAGACTTAAAATCTTATTTTGTGAAGTATGATTTTAATCGAGTTTGTTTGTGCCTTGCCAACGGGAAAATTGATGATGTGATGTCAGCGATAAGCTAGGCCCCTCTCCTTTGCAATATTGATCTGATAGCCAACAGAGCTTCCCACTCAGAACCAAAGTGAAAATGGCTATGTGCTATGTTTATTCGCAGTCTGTTCAGGTTTTATGCTGTTTGCTTCTCATCAGTATCTAAGGGTTGGAACTGAAGCCTTTAAAACTTGAACCTAGTAAGAAAGGTCTTTAAATTAATTTAACTTTAACTGAGGGACTACAAATGCGACAAAATACGTATCTAAGTGGTGAAGGGTTAATCTGCTCCAGTAAGTGACTGCAATAAATGGTTTAACAATATACCTGATTTTGTGGGTGAAGTAAATAGTACCCAGAAATAAAATGTGCTCACTCAGGCCCTTGTTGTTGATTGAGTTGTAGATGCAATTTGCTGACCAAAAATTAATAGAAATATTTGTTTTCCACTTCTTTTCACTTTTTGAAAGACCACTGTTGACCATCATAAAAAGATTGCATGTTGTAACATTGATGGGGCTAGGTTAAGATCAAGATTACAATGAACACTAAGTTTTTGCATATTCAATCATTGTTTGTATATAGTAAAAGTACATGTTTGTGTCTCTCCCATTACTGCGCTGTGATAAATCACATTTTCAAAATAAGTTGGAACAAATGATAATTATATGAAAACTTCGTGTTTCATGCTACAACCTAACAACCATATTGTTTGCTTTAAGCAGTGGACACTTGGAGTTTCCCCATATAACCAATTACTTTGTGGGGCTATGTGGGATTTCAAAATGATTTGGCACAAATCATCATTATCTGGACAATATTTTGTGTTAAAAAACCATGTCCTTTGCTTCATGGTCCAGGTCACAGTTGAACACGTTGAGTTTGTCCATAGTTTAACATGTTATTAGTGATAAAAAATCATGTTTAAGTTAGAATCATTTTTTATTTTTTTGGTGTATTGGTAATATTTTTCATTATTTCACCACATGTTGTATGCACCAACTATGGTGCCTGCTTGAAGGTCAGGGTCATATAATTATGTCAAGTAGGCTTTATGTGTAGCAACTGCTACTAAGGAGTTGTATATAAATGCTGTATGAACTGTGTGCAAAACCAGTCCTGTCTGTGTCTTCAAACACTTTTAAAGAGTTGTTTCTTGATATTTGGTTCAAAACGTGAAATGCCAACTAAAATTACATTACAGGTTGAAAAAAGAGCATCTTGGAACATGTTTGTGAACAACCATTTATACAATACTAATGAACAGTATGTGGCTTGTTATTCATCTTCTATCGGTTTAAATTTGTGTAAACGTGTTTTTTTTAACTTGATAGGTAAAATGGTTTTCATTGTTTATTCAATTAAGAACATTGGGATTTTACATAATTAGACCAAACATTTAGTCTTAATAGTTTCCTCTTTCTATTATCTTACTTCATTGAGAAATGAACAATAAAAACCTGCCCTATTAAAATTTGAAAGATACAATTCATATGAAACACAAGCTACCCTTATAGCCTGTTATTTGAAGCTTCCTTTTATCCACCTGTTTTTTTTTTAACTTCCCCTATCCACCTGTTTTTTTTTTAACCTTCCCTTATCCACCTGTTATTTGAAAAATCTCTTTTTACAGATGTGATTTGAAGCTTTACAAATCCACCTGTTTAAACTTTCCCTTATCCACCTGTTATTTAAAGAATCCCAAATCTACCTGTAATTTAAAGCTTGCCTTATCCTCCTGTATTTAAGCTTCCCTAATCCACATGTCTTTTGAATTTTCCCTTATCCAATTTGAAACTTAATCCATCTGTTATTTGAAGCTTCCATTATCATACTGTTTTCTGTACATAATTTTCCTGTATCCACTTGTTATTTCAAGCTTCCTTTATCCACCTGCTATTTGAAGCGTCCCGTATCCACCTGTTATTTAAGGCTTCCATTATCCACCTGCTATTTTAAGCTTCCCTTATACACCTGCTATTTGAAGTTATTGCACCTGTTTCAGACGGTGAAGCCCTACTGTGTAGCCTGGTCAGCAAGACGATACTCCACACATACCACTTTCATTCACCGATACATGCCATCAAGTTCAGTCCAGATGGCAAGTATGTGAATCAAGCTATTTGTGATGGAAATTTTTAAGCCTCATTTTGGGAAAACAGGGTTTAATGTATGTGCGTAAAGTGTCTTCCCAGATTAGCCTGTGAAGTCTGCACAGGCTAATCAGGGACCGCACTTTCCACTTTAACTGGATATTATTAACAAAGAGCTTTCCTGCCAACAAAAATTGCCTTGAAAGTGTATAGTGTTGTAACTGATTAGCCTGTGCAGAAAGCTAATAGTGTTGTAACTGATTAGCCTGTGCAGAAAGCTAATAGTGTTGTAACTGATTAGCCTGTGCAGAAAGCTAATAGTGTTGTAACTGATAAGCCTGTGCAGAAAGCTAATAGTGTTGTAACTGATTAGCCTGTGCAGAAAGCTAATAGTGTTGTAACTGATTAGCCTGTGCAGAAAGCGTATAGTGTTGTAACTGATTAGCCTGTGCAGAAAGCTTATAGTGTTGTAACTGATTAGCCTGTGCAGAAAGCTTATAGTGTTGTAACTGATTAGCCTGTGCAGAAAGCGTATAGTGTTGTAAATGATTAGCCTGTGCAGAAAGCGTATAGTGTTGTAACTGATTAGCTTGTGCAGAAAGCGTATAGTGTTGTAACTGATTAGCCTGTGCAGAAAGTGTATAGTGTTGTAACTGATTAGCCTGTGCAGAAAGCTTATAGTGTTGTAACTGATTAGCCTGTGCAGAAAGCGTATAGTGTTGTAACTGATTAGCCTGTGCAGAAAGCTTATAGTGTTGTAACTGATTAGCCTGTGCAGAAAGCTTATAGTGTTGTAACTGATTAGCCTGTGCAGAAAGCGTATAGTGTTGTAACTGATTAGCCTGTGCAGAAAGCTTATAGTGTTGTAACTGATTAGCCTGTGCAGAAAGCGTATAGTGTTGTAACTGATTAGCTTGTGCAGAAAGCGTATAGTGATGTAACTGATTAGCCTGTGCAGAAAGCGTATAGTGTTGTAACTGATTAGCCTGTGCAGAAAGCGTATAGTGATGTAACTGATTAGCCTGTGCAGAAAGCTTATAGTGTTGTAACTGATTAGCCTGTGCAGAAAGCGTATAGTGTTGTAACTGATTAGCCTGTGCAGAAAGCGTATAGTGATGTAACTGATTAGCCTGTGCAGAAAGCGTATAGTGATGTAACTGATTAGCCTGTGCAGAAAGCGTATAGTGTTGTAACTGATTAGCCTGTGCAGAAAGCGTATAGTGTTGTAACTGATTAGCCTGTGCAGAAAGCGTATAGTGATGTAACTGATTAGCCTGTGCAGAAAGCGTATAGTGTTGTAACTGATTAGCTTGTTCAGATTGCACAGACTAATCTGGGACAACACTTTACACATATATTTATGCTTAGGCCTAAGATCATGAAACTTCATAGGTATATTGATCATGACTGGCTGATGACCCCTATTGATTTTCAGGTCACTAGGGAAAAGGTCAAGGTCAAAGTGACTCGAAATAGTAAAATGGTTTCCGGATGATAACTTCAGAATGCTTACGCCTAGGATCATGAAATTTCATAGGAACATTGATCACGACTGGCAGATGACCCCTATTGATTTTCAGGTCACTAGGTTAATGGTCAAGGTCAAATTGATTCGAAATAGTAAAATGGTTTCTGGATGATAACTCAAGAATGCTTACGCCTAGGATCATGAAACTTCATAGGTACATTGATCATGACCGGCAGATGACCCCTATAAATTTTCTGGTCACTAGGTCAAAGGTCAAGGTCACAGTGACTCGAAACAGTAAAATGGATTCCAGATGATAACTCAAGAATAACTAGGCCTAGGATCATGAAACTTCATAGGTACATTGATCACGACTGGCAGATGACCCCTATTGATTTTCAGGTCACTAGGTCAAAGGTCAAGGTCACAGTGACAAAAAACGTATTCACACAATGGCTTCCACTACAACTGACAGCCCATATGGGGGACATGCATGTTTTACAAACAGCCCTTGTTTAAACCCTGTTTTATCAGAGTGAGACTAATTGTAACATTTTACCCAGGGTACAAGGTATACCATGTGATATATGGAAGATTAGCCATATCTTCAGTGAACTATTTGCAGTGTTTATGTTTTTTAAGCTCTCTGCTAAGTTAGCGATTAAAATTGATTTAAAAAAAGCTATATATCACTTATAATGCTTTTGTAATTTACAGAAAGTTTGCAGTTACACGTGAGAGCAAGGTGCTGGTGTTCCACGCGCCAGGAAGGACGAGGGAGTACAACCCGTTTGTCCTGCACCGCACATTTTACGGACCATATGATGAAACCGTGTGCCTGGACTGGACCTCGAACTCTAGGTGAGGAGGGGGGGAAGCAAGTACAATTTGTGTTATATACTGTTATATACTATATATACTTATGACTTTGTTTGAATTTTTAATGAAAACACTTTTGTCCCATCGTCTTTAAATGATGAAACAATGCAGACTGATGTGAACTTAGTTGTATGTGTAAAAATCAAACCATTAGATAATATATGTACTTTTTTAAAACCTAGCTTATAACAACATACCTAGTAAAATGGTGTAACCCTTTGCATGCTGGGTAATTTGTCGTCTGCTAAAATGTCGTCGGCTGATTTTCTAAAATTAGCATTTTTAACCAGGTTTTCCGAAGGAAAAAACTGGTTATTAGATTGGCAATGCGGGCGGGCTGGCGGGCTGGCTGGCGGGCGGGCGGAACAAGCTTGTCCGGGCCATAACTATGTCGTTCATTGTCAGATTTTAAAATCATTTGGCACATTTGTTCACCATCATTGGACGGTGTGTCGCGCGAAATAATTACGTCGATATCTCAAAGGTCAAGGTCACACTTTGAGTTCAAAGGTCAAAAATGGCCATTAATGAGCTTGTCCTGGCCATAACTATGTCATTCATTGTGAGATTTTAAAATCATTTGGCACATTTGTTCACCATCATGGGACGGTGTGTCGCACGAAAGAATCACGTCAATATCTCCAATGTCAAGGTCGCCCACGACTAAAAATAGATTTTTTTTTTAAACAAACTTACAAAGGGGGTTAATTTTGTTTGTTCATTTCAAAAGTTCAGTTTGAGTTTTCTCCCTTTATCAGATTTTTTCTTCACAATGAAAACCTGGTTTTGTGACATTTTTGTCCCTTGTCTTTGATTTTTTTCAAAAAATACTATCCGAATAGCAAGCAGTTTGGATCCTGATGAGACGCCACGTTCTGTGGTGTCTCATCTGGATCCAAACTGTTTGCAAAGGCCTTCAAAATTCGGTTCCTGCACTGAAAGGGGTAATCATAAGCGAGAGCATTTCTCTCGCCCATCATCAATTCACTACCCTATATCATACTGCATGGGGTTAGTAAGAAGCAGGATAATTAGTCTAACTTTACAGGTACTATTCTTTTCCCTGAACTAAGCTTTACTTTAACTAATAATGAAGCCTTTTTGATTTTCATTTCATCATTTTCTTTTCTGTTTTTTTGCCCCCGGATCGAATGATCGTGGGCATATTGTTTTTGGCCTGTCTGTCTGTCATTCTGTCCCAAAACTTTAACCTTGGTTAAAGTTTTGCGATAACTTTTGCAATATTGAAGATAGCAACTTATATTTGGCAAACACATCCAGCCTATTTGGAATCAATTAGTATCTTTTCTTGAACAACAGCAACTAAACGTTAAACTATCTTTCTTAAATGTAAGTTTCGGAATTTACTCATTGAAATCAATAGACTGTAATAATATTGTGAATTTTATTCTTATATTGATGAAATATTTTATCCTTAACATGAAATACAAAAAACAAGTACCAAATTTTAATTGTTTTGTCCATAGTCTTAAGCTAAAAATCCAGATTGAGAAAGAAATAGCCCTCAGTAATGACACATTACAAATCTTTGAACAAAAATGGAATCGGATTAAATTCTCATAATGTTTGTCCACTTATATGCATTTCACTCTAATGTTAGTTTATCTTTCTAAAATATTTTTGTTTATTTTTTTTTCAATCTTATAAGATCATGGTGAATATACAGCAAAACACACAAGTCCAGTATGCTTTCTTCCGACTTTATACAACTTATCATTTTTCATAACTCTTCTTCTGTTGTTCTTTTTTTTCTCTTTAAAAAAATATATATATTAGCATATATTTATATATTTAATTAAAGACCTCTCTTACTAGATTCAAGTTTTAAAGGCTTCATTTCCAACCATAAGATACTGATGAGCAGCAAACAGCATAAAACCTGAACCTGTTCTGGTTTTATGCTGTTTGCACATAGCCATTTTCTACGAGGCAAGATTAGCAGTATTCTGAGCCAGCTCCATTTAAAAAAAATATATAAATCTTTAATGGAAAAAGTTTTTAATGTCTACTCAGTGCCTTCTGTGTGGGTTCCAAAGACATGAACACCAGAGTGTTCGGTGCCCAGCACTTCAGCAACCTGATCGTGTACTCCATGGGCGGCCATAATGATGTCATCATGGGGGCGTACTTCGAGGCAGATTCTCTAGATGTATCCTTTCAAATGCCAGAATTATCTTAAACTCTGTTATAGCCTTTGCTTCGGCCTATGAAACCTACCTGTATTTATGAACTTAATAGTGTATAACTCTGTAAAAGGCAATTAAAAGAAGTATTTAATTATTTGTGGACAAGCTCATTTAAAAAATCTACTTGTCTTCAAGCAAATGACATTTGTTCTACTAGAATTTTTTTTCCTGTATATTCCTGATATTTGAATAAAACAATGTCAATAAATATGCTGCAATGATTTCATGTGTAGATTATAATTGATGTACATGAACATTGTTGTCCTTTTGCAAATTGGTCCAGAAACTGGCTTATCGTTATAAAATCAGCTTGCCAATATTAAGTCAATACATTTCGTCTAAGGAACCTAACTATGTTTTTGTTTTCTTGACTAATATTGTAAGCTGTACACAATCAGTGCTAATGGGCGCCTAAATGTCTGGGATTGCGACACAGATCTGGACGGTCTCAAACCTTTCGAGGCCCCAGATGGGGAAACCAGCACAATAGAGGCACCAGATGGGGAAGATGAGGCTGAGGAAACAAAAGGTTGTGATGCATTAGTATTTAGTTTGAAGGTCAAAGGCTGTCTTAGCTTAGCAGAATAAAGTTGATTCGTCTCTTATTTACTTAAATGTAAATTCTAATCATATTCAGTAAGTCCCAGTCCACTAATTGAAAAACATAAACATTGAAAAACATGCATGAATCATTTCTTAGAATCATCTTATCAACAAAAAAACAACAACAAACCTCATTTTAATCAGACTAATAATACAAATGATTCAAATGGGTCTTTATCGATAATAAAGTTTCTAAACATTCGATGTGATGCATCTGGACAAAACAGATTTAGTACACAATGTTTCATACTAAGGAAATGCATTCATTCACAAAGAGATTTACTTTGATGATTCATTCAGGTATTCTCTTAACTACTTTTTCAAAAGGAATATTTGATTTTATGTTTTACTTCGACAACTGTTAAAAGTGGTGTACAACAGGCAGTACTCATTTGATCGTATGATCACACATTGACACTCTAGCAGTACTCATTTGATCACATGATCACACCTTGACACTCTAGCAGTACTCATTTGATCACATGATCACACATTGACACTCTAGCAGTACTCATTTGATCACATGATCACACATTGACACTCTAGCAGTACTCATTTGATCACATGATCACACATTGACACTCTAGCAGTACTCATTTGATCACATGATCACACATTGACACTCTTACACTCAGGGGGATAAGCAAGGCCTGAGGACTTCTTTATCTGATCAGCTTTTGATTTTTATGACATCATTTCATGTTTTAGTAATATTTAACGGATTCTATTGATTTATCATCAAAATATTTCCATACAAAGTGTTCCATACGATGATTCAACTTGCTTGGCAAACAAACATAAAAATCTATCACCATAGCCAAGGAATGGGGTTTTGGTTGTCTCGTTAATTACTTATTTTTTTAGAACTAACGAGGTATTTTATCAAATTTATGTATATATTACAGGTAAATTGTTAGATCTATTTGGTTGGAAATAAGATATTTGTTTCTCATCATTGTTAAGAAATCATGACATAATGTTGAAACTTTATCCACATGCCACAATAATTTATCAAATTTCTTGCTAAGTGCTCATATAAATGTAGAGTGGATGTTATTAATGTGTTTGTGGCTCACTCTTTCAGATAAGGTTGTAAGGATGACAAAAGATGAAGAAGCCAAAATGGTGGATAAGATTTTGTACAAACGAACAGCCAAGTAACAACATTATTGCCATTGAGTTTTATAATATAAAATTAATTATGTGTCTGAATCTCCATTGGATGAAGCAAAGAAAATGAGTAATTGTATTACATTTTACTTGTTTTTGTTGCTATTTATCACGTTTTAAATTTCTAGAACTGCCTGTTATTCATTCATTTGTTCCTCTGTTACTGTCTTAATAACACTTCTTGAGTCAATGTCATGTGACGATGTTGAGATCAAGTCTTCATGTATAACTGGTCAGTGCTTTTGCCTTGGGGCAAAAAGGCCAAAAAGACATTCTACAATAGGCTCTCTTGCAAAAATGTAATATCAAATGGCTTAATATGATGTATGTGACATTTCTTCATGAATGTCAGATAAAAATTAATTAATAGTTACTATAACCCATACCCTGAGCCCCTTTACAAGTTGTATTTCTTCTGTAAGGCACACTTCCAAGGACATGCAATAGGCTAAGTTTATTAGCCCCTTTTAATGTTTTGTTTCTTCATTTAGGCACTCCTACAAGGAAGCCAGGGGAGATAAGGCCGGGTTTGGGAAAGTAACGAGTACCGCCTTCCACAAGAACACCCACATTCTGGTGACCGGCTTTGAAGACGGTGTATTCTTCCTCCATGAAATGCCAGATTTCAATCTCATTCACTCACTCAGGTATTGATTGAGTTTATTTAATTTCTTGTGGCATCATAGTAGGGACTTATTCATTTATCTTTGCCTCGAATTTAGCTGAGTCATGCGAAATATGGGTCAAATAACATATGCGGCCAGCATTGCTCCAGATCAGCCTGCACATTTACTTTTCACACATTCTGGTAAGGAGCTACACTGTCCCCTAATGAGACCACATAACCTTGTGTGGCTTTAATGTGGACACAAATGCTAAAGTAATAAATAAATATCATAAATGTGTTTGTTGTTTTAAAAAAAAATTAAGGTGAAGCCTTATTTTGATGTCCATCCCACATCGTCACCATGACAGGTATATCTATCTTGACCTTTGCTTTATTTAAAAATCTCTTATTGCTGCAATCTTGCTCCAGCATCTCTGATCAGAACATAGCCAGCATAGAGTTCAACAAGTCAGGTGACTGGATCGCGTTCGGCTGCTCTGGCCTGGGTCAGCTGTTGGTGTGGGAGTGGCAGAGTGAGACGTACGTGCTCAAACAACAGGGACACTTTAACAACATGAACTGCCTCGCATACTCGCCTGACGCACAGAATCTTGCCACCGGAGGAGACGATGGCAAGGTAAAGTGTCTTTCTTATCTATTCACAGTTTGAAATGTTATATGTTTAAAAGGAAGTCTCTTATAAACGAAAAAAAAGCAGAAAGTGTCATCCCTGATTAGCTTTACAGACTGCCCTGGCTTATCGGGGCTGACACTTTAGGCTCATACCACTTCAGCGCATGAACTGCCTGGCTTAGTCACCTGATGAAGAGAATCTTGCCACTGCGGGGATGATGGAAAAGAGAAGTGTTGCACAGTCAGACTTGTATTATTTGGTGTGGCCAATTATAGTGTTGTGTTTTGTTGGCCCATTTAGGGTGGAAATTACCGACTCTTTGAACAGGAGTGTGAAATCCCCTCCTTTAAGCTGGTTTCGTACCTTACCATGCAAAGATTAATTACCATGCAATGATTAATTTACTGGTAGTCCTCTACTTTGCAAGTGATGAGTTTGGGTTGACCCAGAAATGCAGGTGTATGAAGAGTGTCGTTTTAAGAACAACCTTAATGATTATTTGTAATGTACTGTCTTTAATCAGTTTAAGTACACTAGGCTTATTGTAGGAAAATCTGCCTTTATACATACATGTGTGCGTAAATGTTTGTCCCAGATTAGCCTGTGAAGTCTAAACAGGCTAATCAGAGATGACACTTTCCTCTTTTATGGAATATTTGGCTTAAAAAGAAGTCCCTTTTAAACAAAATCAAGTCTAGGCAGAAAGTGTCGTCCCTCATTAGGCTGTTAACATGTATTTAGCTAAATTTCTAAAACGACAATCCCGGAAATCAGAAATTGTCATCACAAATAAGCCATAGTGAACTGAACTGATTTCAGTTTTAAAATGGCTGTTCAGGAAGCAACACTTTATAAAGATTCATTTAGCATGTTTTTCCCTTGATATATCTGTATGTACAGGCATATTTGTCATAATGATTGATGGAAGATATTTATTTAACTAAGTAAGAGTTTTTTTGCTCGGTGTTTTTAAAGAATGCCGTACAGATTTGAAATTTTACAGTGAAGTGAGAATTTTATGAAAAAGATAATTTGTTATGTCCCCCACCACTATAGCTGGGGACATATTGTTTTTGCCCTGTTGGTTTGTGTGTTTGTTTGTTTGTCTGTTTGCCCCAACTTTAACATTTGCAATAACTTTTGCAATATTGAAGATAGCAACTTGATATTTGGCATGCATGTGTATTTCATGGAGCTGCACATTTTGAGTGGTGAAAGGTCAAGGTCATCCTTCAAGGTCAAAGGTCAAATATATAGCTTTAAAGCGGCGCAATAGGGGACATAGTGTTTCTGACAAACACATATCTTGTTATATATTGATATTCTTATTTTCAGTAAGACATTAATATTGATCATTTTTCCTATATTTTACAAAGTATAGATAATAGTGCATTAATTTGTTTTTTATAAAAATACTATTTAGTTTAGCTAGTAGTAGTGTTCTACTGTCCAATAAATATTTTGTTAGAAGAACTAGCTTTACCCTTTCAGCTACTTTCCTTGACTGGAAATTATCATAGCAACTGAATTTAAAGGTCAAACTAATAATTCCTGCAGGTCAAAGTATGGAACACGAGTAGTGGGTTCTGTTTTGTGACCTTCACCGAGCACCTGGCTGGAATCACAGGGGTTACATTCAACCAGAAAGGCCAGGTTGTGTTGTCTTCATCACTGGATGGCACAGTTAGAGCCTTTGACTTGAACAGGTGAGAGAATGTTAGTTTTAACATTTTTTTCAGAACTAAAGTAATCATATATTTAAATATTCAATTTTTGAAAAATTGTTTTCTTTTATTAGTAATTTGACAACTTGAATAGAACCAGTTTCGATAACTTGAATGTCAGAATAAGTACTTTGTATTACAAGGTTGATTATCATTTAGGCAAGTTTATATCGTCGCTGTCGTTCTCAAACCTCGTAGCTCCAAAATTTTCAAAATATTTTTTTCGTCTTTTCCGAATTTATTAAGTCTGGCGCGTGTTTTGTGCTATATCTCGTAGCTCTACGCCAATCAGAGCCCTTGAAAAAGCCACGTGACGAAATGTTGTAGAATGATTGTTGGCTTTTTTCCCGGCAAAAAGTCGTAGCGACGCCATTTCACCTATAGGTACGTCGTTTCGTTTGGACAAATTTGAGAAAAACGTTTGTATAATTTTTTTAATTTGCAACTACAAGGTTTCCTATCAGGACCAATTGTCGTACCTCATAAAAATGACAAAACTGTGGTGACAAAATATCGTAGCTACCATGACTGACTGTCAGTATGACTTATCAGTATGACTTACGCGTCTACGGCTTATACCGTATTTTGCAGCTTCATTTGTTTGGTATTTTTACAGAATTTCAATTTCTAAAACATCGTTATAAAAAAATGAGACGGTTTTTTCTCTCTCCTGAAAAGTAGGCATTTTGTAGCTACGAGGTTTGAGAACGACAGCGACGATATGTAGAACTATTGTCAGCGAATCTGTAATAAACTATTGGGCCATTGGACTATTGAAGTACAGACAAAGCAGGAACACCATCTTATTGTAATGGTAATGCATTGTTGTCTAGTGGTTATCCAACATTCGTGTGCATAATGCTACCATTTCTATCTCCCTGGAAAATTGCTATTAACATTTCAGGTACCGCAACTTTCGAACATTTACCTCCCCACGACCAACCCAGTTCTCATGCCTAGCAATAGACCCGAGTGGTGATATAGTGTGTGCAGGCGCCATGGACTCCTTTGAGATATTCGTCTGGTCCATGCAGACAGGCAGACTGCTTGAGGTAATACATGACACATTAGCTAGCATCTGGAACAATTTTGGAAGAAAACTTTTATAAATCTAAACCTGTGTCAATGTGACATTAGCTTAAGGTGCATGCAGTGTGTTAATATTTTTCTTCTTACAAGTTCTCTTCCTTTTCTGTCGCCAGGTGCTTGCTGGTCACGAGGGTCCCATCAGCTCCCTCAGTTTCAGCCCCACCCAGGTCCAGCTCGCCTCAGCCTCCTGGGACAACACAGTCAAGATCTGGGACGTGTTTGAACACAAGGGGGCCAAGGAAACACTCAATGTGTTGTCACATGGTACTTAGGGGGTCAGGGTAACTCTCTATGTGTTGTCAAACAGTATGCGGGAAACACTTAATGTTATGTTACATGTTCATGGTAGGCAACAATTATATGACTTTCTAGATAATTTTTGTCCAAAAACAGATTGTATTGTCAATTGATTTTCATGCCCCCCTTGAAGAAGAGGGGGTATATTGCTTTGCACATGTCGGTCGGTCTGTCGGTCCGTCCACCAGGTGGTTTCCGGATGATAACTCAAGACCGCTTGGGCCTAGGAACATAAAACTTAATAGGAACATTGATCATGATTCGCAGATGACCCCTATTGATTTTGAGGTCACTAGGTCAACGGTCAAGGTCACGGTGACTCGAAATGGTAAAATGGTTTTTGGATGATAACTCAAGAACGCATACGCGGCCAACAGGGCGAACTCTGAACAATATAACTGAAGCAACTGGTCTGTAATCCTAAATCTATAATTATCAGTCCAATGAAACATCATCATTTGAGTTAATTAAAGTGGATCAGTAAAAATATTATCAGAATATGAGATTTTTTTGTATATTTTGTATATTTAATTTTGTGCTAATGTTTAATTTTGTTGATAAATATAAATATAAGCAGGACAGGGGAGGTAATACACTATTATATCTTTCTTTTATACAGGGGAAACAAATGCAATAAGTTTAAATTTCATGTTTTATAAATAAGAGGATATTTATTCATTTCAGTGTGCGATCATTTGTTATTTTTTATGATCACATTTTATTATTACTTTGACAAAACAACACTTACCTGAATACCACAATGGATTCCACCTTAACACTACCCCACGCCCCAACCAGAATCCCTTCTCCCCCCCAACCTCACCCCCCTATTTTTTTTTTTTAAACATCATCTAATATATTACCACACCCCACATTATACCCCCCTCTCACCCCCACCCCCCTACCCCCCCACCCCCCCCCTAATTTTTTTTTAAACATCTAATAAATTACCCCACCCCACATTATACCCCCCCTCTCACTCCCCCTACCCCCCACCCCCCCCCAATTTTTTTTAACATGTAATAAATTACCACACCCTACATATACCCCCCTCTCACTCCCCCTACCCCCCCACCCCCCAATTTTTTTTTTAACATTTAATAAATTACCACCACCCCACATTATATCCCCTCTCAACCCCCCACCCCCGCCCTACCCCCCCAACCCCCAAAAAAATATATTTTTTTAACATCTTATAAATTACCACACCCCACATTATACCTCCCTCTCACCCCCCACCCCCCTCCACCCCCCCTCCCAATTTTTTTTTTTTTAACATCTTATAAATTACCACACACCACATTATACCCCCCTCTCAAAGCCCCCTAACCCCCCTACCCCCCCCAATTTATTTTTTTTCTAAACATCTAATTAATTACCCCACCCCACCACATTATACCCTCTCTCACCCCCCCCCCCCCCCCCCTTCCCCTACCCCCCCGGCCAACCCACCCCCCCCCCCCCCCCCCCCCGAATTTTTTTTTTTGAACATCTAATAAATTACCACACCCCACATTATACCCCCCTCTCACTCCCCCCTTGATCATGACTGGCAGGTGACCCCTATTGATTCTCAGGTCACTAGGTCAAAGGTCAAGGTCACAGTGACTCGAAATAGTACAATGGTTTCCGAATGATAACTTACATTAGGTCAAAGGTCAAGGTCACAGTGACATAAAACTTATTCACACAATGGCTGCCACTACAACTGACAGCCCATATTGGGGGCATGCATGTTTTACAAACAGCCCTTGTTTTTTATCTCTCTTAATTAATGAAAAGTATTCTTCAAAAATTAACATTCAACTTTAATGTCGACCACATGATCTTATTTTTCACTTGTACAGACCAATATGTTTCACTTCCCAACATTTAAGTTTGAATAAGAGTTTACAGAAATGACAGTTTTTATAACATAGAAAATTTTATTTCAAAATCATGACATGACTGAATTGTACAGCCCCTTTCTCCCAAGTGTAAGTTTTTATGCCCCTGGATCGAAAGATCGGAGGTATATTGTTTTCGGCCTGTCTGTCATTGTATGTGTTCGTGTGTCCCAAAACTTTAACCAAAACTTTAACCTTCTTCATAACTTTTGCAATATTGAACTTAGCAACTTTATATTTGACATGCATGTGTATCTCATGGAGCTGCACATTTTGAGTGGTGAAAGGTCAAGGTCATTCTTCAAGGTCAAAGGTAAAAAAAAATCAAAGAGGCGCATAAGGGGGCCTTGTGTTTCTGACAAACACATCTCTTGTTTTATTTATGTAAATACCAGTAATACCAAAATATGCAAAAGAAAGTCCTCATTGGACAACTCTAGACTTTGTTGAGCCATGTTGGTATGTTTGTGATAAATATCGTAACGGCTCCCAAGAAGATCAAATTAAAAACTGTCCAGTTTTAGTAAAACACAATATTCAATTATTCATTACACACCTGTTACCAATTGATATTTATTTCAACTTTTCGACTTCATTGAAATCAAATAATCTATTAATCACAGAAACTTATTTTCGTATTCATGTTTTTCTTTTAAATAATGTTTGCAAACGTTTTGTATATTTATTATTGAAAGCGACCAATAGCTACCATATAATATTAATTGCTATTATTTAAACAGACGATTCTTAATATATTCAATAATATAAGAGACTATTTGTTGCATGTTGCAGTACTGTGTGTAGCCTATCACCCTGGTGGTGTGGAGCTGGCAGTTTCCGGCCTCAATGCTCAGATTTCGTTCTGGGACACAACGGAGGGCAAGCAGCTGGGAACCATTGAAGGTCGCCATGACATTGGATACTCCAGAAAGGAGGAAGAGAAAATAACAGCCAAGAAGTCTGCATTTGGAAAGTAGGTCAAATACTTGTATAAAATGAGCCGCGTCCTGTTAAAATTGGTCTTATGTCTTATTCCGGCAGCTTTGATACAGATCAGTCTGGGCATTGTGGTCAGTAGCTTCTCTGTTTGCTTTGAAGCCACTTAAGTTTTGGGGATCTAATTAGCGGACAGGGCAGCTCTTTACCAGACTGTGTGATGGTGCAGGATGGTCTTGATCTACACTGGCTGCATATGGCCTAAGACACATTTTTGCATGACAAAGCACATATTGGGAGTTGATCTAGAAACTGCTGTATGTGTTGGAGATATGTGATGATGACAGATAGTTGTGAAATAAATCCTTGACAAATATTCATGTCTGTTCACTTATTCTAGTTTATTTGCAATACCCAGGGTGCAGGATCAACGGGGTTTTCAGAGGTTTACACACTGGCTGGAAAGAATGTAAACATACTGTTACAAACTTTATTTTGCAAGAATCTCAAGTTATTGAAATACCTTCGCAAAAATCTTCAGTGCAAAAAAAGTTTGTTTTGCAGTTTTTCCAGATTTCTTAAGATTAAAGAATATATATCCTTGAATACGTCTGAAATTGGTGCCAAAATATTATGGTGAGTGCTACATAACTGAAGACATGAATACAGCAGTATAGATTGAGTTTTTGCCCAAGAACACAGGCTTATTAAATAAAGTAATTCTGATGTATTTCACATTGCCATAAGCAGGATAAAACAACTGTCTTTTATGCACTAGTTGAAATTCCTAAGAAATATTGTTTAAAAAAGTTATTCGAAAGAAAACACCACTAACTGTTGTGTTAATATCCATTAAAGTTGACTTGAGAACCTCACAAAGTCACTTGATCCTGCACCCTGATACCTAACCCTTTGCATGCTGGGAAATTTGTCTTCTGCTAAAATGTCGTCTGCTGAATTTCTAAAATTAGCATTTTCTTCGATTTTTTTCGAAGAATACTATCAGAATAGCAAACAGTTTGGATCCTGATGAGACGCCACGTTTTGTGGCGTCTCATCTGGATCCAAACTGTTTGCAAAGACCTTCAAAATTCGGTTCCCGCACTGAAAGGGCTAATGATCAAAAAGTTGTCAACTATGCAAGTAACTTGCAGGCTTTTTGACTTGGTTCATGTTATTTAGTTATGTTTAAATCTTTATTTAATCATATACATCAATAAAAATATGTAATTATTTGTATATGTCACATTTTTGTAATATTATAAATAAATAAATATTATCCTTCAATAAATTTGTAACTGATATACACATGTACTAGCACAGTTCCCAAGTCTTATATTTTGAAATAGGATAAAAATTCAATAGAAAAACAATTGTCTTAAGGCCTTTGTTTTACATGTATAGTCTGTTAAATTTATATGTGTGCAAAATGAGAAAATATGAAGAATACCAGTTGACAAGACTTAACAAAAAATAAAAATGAACCCTGAGTCTAAACAATAGCATAAAGTGGTAGTTCCAACAAATTAAGTCATCTTTATTCAATACATTTCTAAAATATGATGAATAATATTAAAAACACTAAATATTTTTAAAACACAACAACATCAAATTGTCAAAATTAACATGTTAATACTGAAATCATGTAAGTCTGTGTCTGACTTCACAGTGTCTTTGTAAGGTAAAGTTATTCCAAAGTTATTTCAAGGGTATTTATATCATGGTTGTACACCTGATTATGACATCAAAATT
This sequence comes from Dreissena polymorpha, assembly GCF_020536995.1. Taxonomy (NCBI): domain Eukaryota; kingdom Metazoa; phylum Mollusca; class Bivalvia; order Myida; family Dreissenidae; genus Dreissena; species Dreissena polymorpha. Next base: position 564,188 of record NW_026273322.1, on the reverse strand, counting down.
AAACCATGAAACAAGGAATGCTTAGACTACTATATGGTTTGTCATTTTTCAGGGCGTTCAACACTATATGTTACTCAGCAGACGGAAACTGCATTCTTGCGGCCGGTAGATCTAAGAACGTCTGCATTTACTCGGTAGCTGATAAACTTCTGATGAAGAAATTTGAAATCTCATGCAACTTGTCATTTGATGGAATGGAGGTAAATATTTAAATGGAAGGATTAATCTCCCTTTCCTTGGAGTTTGGATGAAGTAATTGTGTTGTAATTCTTGGTGTAGGTAGCTTAGATGCAGACCTTTCTTACAAAAAATTTAAAAATGTTTCAAAATTATGCAGTAAAAAGTTGAAAATGTAGTTTTCTGGCATGGTCACATTTTTTGTTGTGATGTATACATTTTCATCTTTAAGTTTACATAAACTGCATATATATAACTACCACAGATGTTCAACATCAAATATATCTTTGGGATCATATTATTAGGTGACAGACAGAAAAAGTATGTTACACTGTTAAAGCAGAAGAGAAGTTAAAGGCGATGTATTCTTATTTAAAAAAAATTCTTAAGCAAGCGTAATAAAACTTATGGAGATTTTGTTCTTATTCTGACAACTTTAACTCACTGTACTCACTGTTCTCCGGATGCACCAGCAGCTGGCGATTTAACCGGTTACAAACAATCTGCGCCAGCTACTTCACAGCAAAATATTAATTCAAAACAGCGCAAAAGCGCCCATTTGAGCTCTTAGTCACTGGCTACCTTGAAAATATAACTGGCTACACAAATTTGTATTGAGAACACTGATAAACCTGGTAGGGGATAATGTTTTGTGTAGTAACAAAGCTCGTGTACATTGTATTACAGGAGTTTTTAGACAAGCGGAAGATGACTGAGTTTGGTAGCCTCGCCCTGGTAGACTCTACAGAAGGGACAGACGTCAGTCTGCCTGGTCAGTATGCCCACTGGTTACCTTGGTTACCAGTGATTCCTTAGTTAAAGATATTTTCAAACACTGTTTTATGTGAATTGCCCACTGGTTACCTTGGTTACCAGTGATTCCTTAGTTAAAGATATTTTCAAACACTGTTTTATGTGAATTAAAATAAGAAATAAAACTTAATATATACATCATTTGGTTGTTTATATTACAGAAAATGTTTATTTCATGTTCTGTATGTATGTTTTAATATAATAAATTCATACCTGCTATCCCTAGCTATACCTTTTCAAAGGGTTTAGCTACTCCAGAAAACTTCAAGTGCCGGAATTCAGCCACCTCTCCTACTGAAAACAGATCAGGTTAAACATAGTACAATGTAACCTAACCGGAAATCAAGAACCGTAACTCATCTTCCTTGTCTGGATAAACACCGAGACAGACAGCCATTTTTCTGCTCCTGTGGAAATTGTTTTTTTCTTTCAATTCTGCGTGGTGTTTTGGGTTTCCAATTTGATAAATTACTTAATTTGTCATTTCTGCAACATTCAGAAATCTTCTCTTTAAATTTCGTTGTAAATATTGTTATTTTCAGAGTTTGCCGGGTTTTTCTACGTGCTCGTGTCTTTGTGCACGAGCTTTTCATGGGGTAGTCAAAAAGTATTGACTATATATATTGTACAGTTTATTTATTTATGTTTAACTATTGTTATTCATCATAATTGTTATTAAATATTGTTTCTTGCCTTAATTCTTTCTATTTTCTAGGTAAGAAATTAGAATGAGTTTTCAATTACGTGGCGATTGTGGTCATTTAAAAGCGTCGTGGGATAACCAAAACACTTGTTTATCTTGCACTCTGTGTACAGTTGACCAGAAATGTTCTATTTGCAGCTCATGGGACGACGACGTTTGGCAGAAAGCAATACATCGCAGAACATTTTTGAGCAGGAAACGACTAGAGTACCATCAACGGATGGTTTTTGCCCGGTGGCTTTACAGACGTCAGATGATCAATTGCAACATCAGTCACCGGTTATCAGGCAGGATGGCGATCGTACTTTACGATCGGAAAGTCGATCAACATCAGACCTTATGGCGACAACCGTCAGCCGGTCTTTGCCTGATGGCATTGGTCAAGGACATCGACCAATGCAGACATTCCCAAAAGTATTTTAAGTCCACAGGACATCCGGTCCGGTAGTCTTAGATAACTTGCAGGACCGGACTGGGATTCATAGGACCGAAACATCAATGTACAAACATATATATTGTATTTATATATTTGCGAAGTTAAGTGTTATGTCGTTCGGCAACAACTCAGATGCTCCATTAATACTAAGTGTTGGTTGTTTTCCTAAGTCGATAAGTTGTATGGTTACATATTTGTTTTCTTAATTCCAGGGGTGTCAATTGACCCAAATTTGAAATCGGGAAAAATAAGCTAGGGGTCTGGGACCGCAGGACCCCAACGGGGATTAAGGGCCGAGTCCCTATGGGGGACACCCCCGTGACCTAGCTAATTGTACTTTTTTGTAGTATTTCTAGTTGCAATTTCTGGTGACTACAATGCAAAATATTATTAACCATACCATCCGTATCACCGCATGTGTATCGTCATTCTATAAAATTTTTAAAAAGAACGTCGAAAATAAATTAAAATTGACGAATCATACTGTATCCGAATACGACAGTCTGAAAACATGTACATGTTTTGCACATGTAATAAAATGTGCCTTATACATATCGTCTGAATGTAGAAAATGTAAACGAGTAACCAGTAACCTAGCAAATATGTAATCAATATATAATTCGGTTAACATGTTGCTTTACAATATGCTACTGCAGTGCTTAACATTGCTATAAATCGATCACTTAAAATTTCAAGATGGCGGACATTAGCAGCATTTCGCAGAATCGTGAGATTTTTCAGAAAGTAGCGAAGAGGTTTCGTCAGTTACCGTTCATTCTTTGCCAGCCGCTAACCAATCGATAAATAAAAGACCGGACGATATTGGTACCAAGCGCAAAATTCCGGAATGCCCAGGAATATTTGTTCTCAAATGATGGCACACTGGAACGACTTCAATAAAATAAATCAACTTTTCTTCTTGAATTATTTCCCGGACATTCGGACCGGCAACATGGCATTTTCAATCGGACCTGTCTTTAAAACGTCAGTCAGGTCCGACGGTCCGACACTTTTGGGAATGTCTGCAATGCCAGACCAATTGGCAACCGCCATATGGTCATTATCCGGTGATTACGCTGGTCATTTCATGACCGGTACGTCACCGGGTACCGGACCAGTCAACAGAGACCGGTACGGTCACCGGTCAGACCCACCGGTCAACATTGACTGGTCCGGTCACCGGTCAGATCCACTGGTCACTGGTCAACAAAGACCGGTCCAGTCACCGGTCAGAAACACAGGTCAACGGAGACCAGTCCAGTCACCGGTCAGACCCAACGGTCAACCGAGACCGGTCCGGGCAATGGTCACCGGTCAGAACCATTGGTCACCAGTCAATAGAGACCGTCACCGGTCCGAACTACCGGTCACCGTTTATATGTTACTGATGACTGGTCTGGTGACCGGTCACTGGTCAATACTAGCGACCAGACACATCCACAGGCTTCCACTGAATGTGAGTCCAGTGTACGATCCAGCAGCGTGGGCAGAAGATGCGCTTTCGTTTGATTGGGACCAACTGGACGCCTACGCCTTTCCTCCACCCATTCTGATTCCCCAAATATTGGAGAAAATCAGGGTGAGTGCGTTTCGCATACTCCTGATTGCTCCTTAGTGGCCAAGGGGAGCTTGGTTCAACAATCTTCTCAGTCTCCTGTACGATTATCCCAGGAAACTTCCTTACAGGTCAGATCTTCTGTCTCAAAGAGGCAGACTACATGCGGATCCAGCAATGTTCCACTAACACGTTTGGCCATTATCAGGCAATCTCTGCAGAAGAAACGATTTTCTGTCAGGGCTTCAACCCTCGCTGCTTCGGCAAGGAGGAAGTCCACCAGAGCAGTCTATGATGCTCGCTGGAAACTCTTCTCTTATTGGTGTATTCGAGGGAAGATTGATCCCCTCAATCCCTCTGCTAGACGTGTAGCTGATTTTCTCATCTATCTTTTTGATGATAAGAAACTTTCTCTTAGCTCCATCAAAGGATACAGATCTATGATTTCGCATACTTTGGCTTTTACTAAGTCATCACAAGTATTTGCTGATCCAAACTTTCGGAACTTATTTGAGCTATGGAACTCAAACGTCCTGTTTCTCGTACACTTGCACCTAAATGGGATTTGGCTTGTGTTCTTGATTCTCTTACTAAGGCTCCATAAGAACCTCTAGAGCAAGCTTCTATACAGTTCCTAACTTGGAAGACAGTTTTTCTTCTTACTATGGCTTCAGCCAAAAGGAGAAGTGAAATTCATGCTCTCTTTATTGAGAATGGTCATTTTCGTTTTGATTCCTCAGATGGATCTGTAACTTTGTTATATCAGCCAGGATTCCTTGCAAAAAATCAACTCCCCTCCATGGCTTATAAACCCTTCAAAATTCCAGTCTTTCTAATACTTGTAAATATGAAGATGATAATAGACTTCTTTACCCAGTCAGGGCGTTAAAATTCTATCTTAAAAGAGTAAAGTCTATTCGAGGTTCTTGTTAGAGACTTTTCATTCCGTTAAAAGGGAGGGAATGTGTCTGCGGCTTCTATTTCTCGATGGGTAGCCTCGACCATTAAGAAGGCTTACTCTTCTCTGTCATCTAGGGATTTATCCCTGTTTAAGATTAGACTGCATGAATTAAGAGCTCTTTCGGCTTTGTGGGCATATATTAATAATGTTCCACTTTCTGAAGTGCTCCAAGCTGCTTTTTGGAGGAATCCGACCACCTTTTCCTCATTCTATTTTCGTTCTCTTGAGTGTCAACAGGACAATTTATATATGTTGGGTCCTCTTGTGGTTGCTCAAACAGTAGTTTCTTCCATGGCGTAATGTACTCGTGCTATCCAGAAACTAAGTACAATATTGTACTAACGAAGATTGTATGAGGACACATTTCGAATATCTCTGGCTGAGAAACCTGATAATAGGTTTTTGCTGTGATGGGAAACTATAACGAGAACCTCCCGCCATAGCTACAAAATCAGCTAGGGATAGCAGGTATGTATTCATGGTATTAAAACAAATTTTCTAAAATTAAATTTATTTTAATTATTAAATACTTACCTGCTATCGGTAAGTCCCACCTCCCAACCCCGCTCATTGTTGTTTTATATTTTCATAATTAATTTGAAAAGAAAGATGAGTTACGGTTCTTGATTTCCGGTTAGGTTACATTGTACTATGTTTAACCTGATCTGTTTTCAGTAGGAAAGGTGGCCGAATTCCGGCACTTGAAGATTTCTGGAGTAGCTAAACCCTTTGAAAAGGTATAGCTAGGGATAGCAGGTAAGTATTCAATAATTAAAATGAATTTTATTTTAGAAAATTTGTTTTAGGTTAATGAGAGTTCATCACCTTATCTTATATCTCTAGTAAAGACTGACCTTGTAGTTGCCATGTTTATGCTTTCAGGGGTCAAGAAAGGAGACATGTCATCTAGGCACTGGAAACCAGAAGTGAGAGTGTCCAGTGTACAATTTTCACCGACTGGTAAGTTGCAATGCTCACAAAAAGATTTTAACAATTATATTATCATATTCAATAATAATGATAGTTAAATCATTTTTATGCTGAGATTTTATATATTTTACTTATAAAAGATTGGATATGATATTTATATTTTGAACTTTAACTCAAGTGTAGCTCAGGGCTATAGATAACAAGCGTACTTGCGTTATTACGCAATTAAAATGACCAAAAACGTAATTAAATTCAAAATAAAGCATACAAAAACGCAAATACAAATTTAATAACGTAATTCCAGTAAAAAACCTTGCATCACGAAACGCAATTCTTACAAACATCAGCGTATTTTTAAGACTGGTTATTTTCGGTACAAAAATGTATCGGATAGTTTATATGCCGTCCTATGAAGAAATGAAGGCAGTCTGTCCAGCGGTTATCCATCTTTGGGGTATACTTGTTATTATTCGTAGACCCGTCCGATTTCTACTTTCATTTTCAAGGTATTCAACTCAAAATGACCAGAAAACGGGGTGCATAGCTTTGAACAGGCATAACTTCATCAATTGTGCAGCGATTTTCACAAACTCGGTCTTATTCAACGCAAAAATTAATGAACTTTGATCAGAAATTTAGTAATTGTTTGTTGTTATGTACAGGTACCTTTTTGAATTCCATTTGTATAAATAATATAGTAACCTTAGTAGATTTTGATGATATTATATATGTCTTTCCCTTAATTACCCAATTGAGTTAAAAAAAAACGGGGGTGAAAAACCCAATTAAGCTCGAAAGTAGGGGGTGAAAATTTTTGCTAAAACTATTGAATTTACAAAACCCCAATTATTGTTGTCAAAAACAGGGGGTGAATTACCCAATATACACCAAAAGTTATCTATAGCCCTGGTAGCTTATCTTTCGAATTTTTACAAGCACATCTTCAACATTTACCTTGTGAACACTTTAGAGGCCATATTGATTGCCCAATCGTCATGAAACTTGGTCAAAATATTTTCCCAATACTATCTTGGCCGAGTTTAAAATTGGGCTAAAAAGCCAGGTCACACAATTTTAAACTCGGCCAAGATAGTATTGGGAAAATATTTTGACCAAGTTTTGTCATAGTGACCTTAAAGCAAAAGCCTGTAAACACTCAAGAAGTCACACTTTAAGCCCAATGATCATGAATGTTCATGAAAGTTGCTCAGAAATTATTTTCTTATGATATGACCCAGCCGAGTTTAAAAATGAAAATTGTCCATTGAAACACATGCTTGGAGGGGGCAGGGTGGTTTTCCTTATATGGTTCTGATGAGACAATACCAGCTGAAAAAAGTTCAATTCATGGGGGTCTCATGTAAGCGCCTTAAGGCCTTAGGCCCTCTTGTTATAAAACTATACCTGATTTTGATTTGGCATAAATCTGATCTCTATAAGAAAGTATATATTTATGAATATTGTGCAATTGCTTATTGTCTCACCATTTTGCAAAAGGACAGTTCAAAATGATTGATTCTATCATTTTTTCAATTCAAGGAGTTTTTTTATGCCCCTGGAAATAGGGATCGGACTGTCCGTCTGTCCGTCCGTCTGTCTGTCACACTTTGCGTTTAGGTTTCGAAAAATGCTCATAACTTCTATGTCGCTTCAGATAGCAATTTCATATTTGGCATGCATGTGTATATGGACAAGGCCTTTTCATACGCACACAAATTTTGACCCCTGTGACCTTGACCTTGAACTTAGGGTCCGCGTTTAGGTTTCAAAATCTGCGTTTAGGTTTAAAAAAAAGCTCATAACTTTTATCAAGCGTTTATAGGGGGCATAAGTCATCCTATGGTGAAAGCTCTTGTTTGCAAATAAAACCGTTTCATGTAATAATTATGTCTTTAGGTCGAGCTTGGGCAGCCACTACCACTGAAGGTTTACTGATCTATTCTCTGGACCACAATCTGGTGTTTGACCCTTTTGACCTTGAGCTGGACATCACTCCCTCCAGTGTGAAGAGTTCCCTGGCTAAGGGAGAGTATTCCACTGCCCTGATGCTTAGTTTCCGCTTGAACGAGCAGCAGCTGATTCAGGAAGTGCTAGAAATGATACCAGTCTCAGATGGTAACAATGATTATTATAACCTTTATAAACAACTGGTATCTTGTTGCTGGACTTAAGTGATCTGTCCTTCCTGGAGCTATATTTTCCCCAATTTTAATGCTACATAGTTTTTAAACTTTAAACAATGAGAGTTTGAACCCACTTATAAGTGGGATAGGGTTTTTCTTTCCCAGATGTGGTTCTTAAGTCATAACCCTGTGGAGACATCATATGCTCAGTCTAGATACAACTATTTTACATTGGCCAGGCTCTGTAAAAAGGGGGTATAAAACCCCATTTTCACAGAGGGAGGCTCAAATGTATTCTTATGAGAGGGACCCCACTGTGCTCTGGGGTATGCCATCTATAGCCTTGGGTGGGGAAATATCTTGTCATTTGCCAATGAAATTACTGTCTTACGATTTAAAAATCCTACTTTACAGAGAAATGTATTGGTATGTTTTAGTTTAAAATGTAACTTTTGGTGAAATTTCAGACATTTTAAGGTCATTTGGGAGAAACAGCTGTATGTAAACTATAATAATTTCAGATTGAGGCCTGTGTTATGTAGTCAGGTACTTCCTTGCTTATCATGGCAGTTATAACTGGTATATGTTGCTGTTATTGTTCAAGTAATAGTTTGGTGATTCTTCTGGTTCACTGATCAATTTTACTTTTTATGAGTCAAAATTTTATTCCTTTATCTACTCACAGCATTTTGTGTCTTGAGCTGATAGGAACAGAAAAAGGACTCTAAAGATGGGCTGGGTACAGGGCCTTGCTTTTTTTCTCTAAATGTTATTTTTTAGCTTTTAAATTGTATATGATGTTAATTCTTATAAATATAACATTTCTGCTGGTTTTCAGTGGAAGTAATCCTTGCCAACCTTCCAGACGTCTATGTGGACAAGCTGATGACCTTCATCGCGACCTTGATAGAGTCTACAGCTCACATTGAGTTCTACTTAATCTGGGCGCGTCAGCTGTTGATGCAGCATGGACCGAAACTGAAACAGAGGTCACAGTCTGTGATGACCTCGCTACGACTGCTGCAGAAAAATGTGACGAGAAAGCTTGAGGAAATAGGAAAAATGTAAGCTTATATTTTGTAATAAGTACTGTATTCTTCATTCTGTATGTAAATTTTGTCCTGTGAAGTTCATTAGGACATTGCTTTGGTGAGAGACCATAAAAGTTTTGCTGCAAAAAATACCGCGTTAATTTAACTGGTAGTTTTAAATAAGACTGTTACTCAAGATTCATTTGAACCATTAGTATAAGACAGCTTAAGAGCTATATTGACAATTCATACAATTTTTGACAAAGTTTTAGAATATAATAGACCGTGCAAATATGCTCAACTATTTGACATATGAGAACAAATTAAGACCATGCATGAATGACATCATGACAAGCAAAACAAGGTCCTTAGCTCCCTCTGTTATTTCAATGTTCTGTTCCACATGCTCTTTCACATGCTGGCCTGGTATATTTCAGCTGCGATCACAATAAGTACAGCCTTCAGTACATTATCTCTCTGTCCCAGTCCAAGAGGAAACTTGCACAGGCTGAAGGAAAGGAGTTTGGGTCTGACACCGAAGAAGGCACAACCACGGACCGAGAGGGGGCAGAAAAGGGGATTTCCATAGTTGATCCCAGTGAATCAGGGGACAGTGATTACATGGACTACCTTATTGATCATACATAAATCAAAAAATGAAATAAAACATTAAAAAACTGTGCTTGTTTTGATGATCTAGGGTTTAGTTTTTCATGCAAGAATTCAGAAAAGTGGGTTGAGACTGACTCACTTGTTATGGTAAATCAGAACATAATAATGATCTGCCAATCCGTCTGTCCTTTAGCAAATAATCTCCATATCAGTCTGTCATTTAGCAAATTATCTACCAATCAGTCTGTTCTTTAGCCAATGATCTACCAATCAGTCTGTCCTTAAGCAAATTATCTACCAATCAGTCTGTCCTTAAGCAAATTATCTACCAATCAGTCTGTCCTTTAGCCCAAGATTTGGTTCATAAGGAGATAAATCTGATTAAAGCGTTTAAAACTACAACACTTGGATACTCACACAGTTGATGTATTGAAATACCCCATATACCCAGTCACAGCACCCAGCCACACCTAGGTTTGACCGACATTTTTGTGGATCATTTGCCTAAGGCATCAGTTTTTCATGAAATATCTGAACACAGCAGAAAGTTGTGTAATAAAATTGTGCCAATCAGGAACAAGAACGATTATTAAACTTTTTAATTCAACTCGGCATAAAATGCTCAAGGTGAACTTTTTAGGTTAGTATATGTCCAGCGTCGTGTGTCAAACCTCTTCAAATTTTAGCTCGTGAATACACAAGTGGACACATGCTTGCACAATCTTGATAAAAATTTGCCCAAATGTCAATCTTGACAACATCTATACCAAGGTCGAAGCCTACTACCAGATAAACATAAAACACATAATTTTATATTTATTTTGAACATAGCTGAATGTTATACATGTCATATACATAATTTAACTAGAGTTTCAAAACAATTTCGAATGTGTATTTAAAATCGACAATTATTCTGTTAATACTACACAGGAACAGGCATTGGTGGCGTTATAAATGTAGTGTGATCAAATAACGTAGGAACCGATGTCCGGGTGTCAAAATATCGAAAGCATCAATAATCACGGTGTTTAAGAAAAGTATGAACTGATGCCCGGGTGTCAACATATCGTAAGAATCAATGTTCAAGGTGTCTTATTTTATTAATATCGTTGGAACCCATGTCCGTGTGTCAAAATATCGTACGATTCAATATTTACGGTGTCTAAATAACATATGAATCGATGTCCGGGTGTCTAAATATCGAAAGAATCAATGTTCACGGTTTCTTGGTAACGTAGGAACATATGTCCGTGTGTCCAATATCATAAGAATCAATGTTCACGTTGTCTAAATAACGTAGACACCGATGTCCGGGGTGTCAAACTAACGTAAGAATCAATGTTCAAGGTGTTTATAAAACGTACGAACATATGTTCGGGTTGTAAAGTACATAGGACCCAATGTTCGCTTGTGCCCAAAATAGCGTAGGAACCACTGTCCGCAGGGCCCGATACAGTAGCGCTCCTTGGGTGATCATACTTTTAATATAGATCTTAGGAAGTCCATACCGTCTGCTTATCATTTGCCACCTACCTATGGTATTCGCAAATGTGTTAAGGGAAATGCAGAGATTCAGCTACCAAGAAATAAATTTTACGCCTAGCGATAGTTTTACTTTTTTCTCTTATAAGTCCAATAGCCAATTAAAGGGACTTTTTCGCAGATTGACAAATTGACATTAATCGAGATATTTCACTTTTGTCAGAGGTTCAAAACATTAAAAACACAGTTATTAAAAAAAAAGAAAGATTTATAGCTTAACTCAATATTTCGGATTATATTTTTTATAGTTCTGAATTGTAAATTTAAGACCATAACTTATTATTTCCATTTTATATATGATAATTATTCATCATGAAATCATTAAAATGATTCAAATATGTGGATAATTGAAAGCTTTTTTTAACATTAGGTAAGAACATTCTCAACAGTTTCAATCAGTAGAATATCTTAAGAAGTTATAGGGAAAAAGAAGTAATACGAAAACGTTATGGTACAAATGGCGAAAACAAAAACGTTAAGGTACAAATGGCCTTCCGTAGTTTAAAAAAATATGAAAATCTCGATCTTTTCTCTCTTATTTTTCATATTTGTTTGTGTGTTTCAAGCATTCCTTAGATGCATACATATGTATATTTGTGTACAATGTGTGTTTGCTGCTGACTTTATTGCATATTTTGAAGAAAACTATAAGTCCCTGCATCATCCACGAAAACTAATTACAAAGTGGTACGTAGTCTATTACGTAGGCAACCTTCTATGACTGACGCATTTTTTAGGAGAAAAACATTAATTTCCAAGATGAAAAGAATAATATTCAACAAAGACATCTTAACTTACCTCCAAAAATGACTTAAATCTAGGATCTTTCATCAAAAGCAGACGATCACATCATATCGCGCGAACGCCTGTATACCGTGCATCTGATCATTTTATCTTCTACGGTGGTAATTTAGTGCCATGAAAATCTGTCAAATTAAAAGTCATTTTTCGGTTGTTTGCTCTGGCTAGACTTTGCTAGACTTTTGATATGTTGAAGAGGTGATATTTATCTACAATATTATCGAAAAATTATTTCTGTTGCAATTAGTTGTGGGTACAATTACAGATTGACTGGACTAAGTGTACGCAAGGGAGTGTAAACAAAACACTGCAGACTTAGCCGTTAACTGAAATCTGACGTCCGTATATGCGTAATCATAATGTCATATTGATAAAAAGAATAATCGTTACACACGCAAAATGATGGAATCATGTGGAGCTTTCCTTTTGTTGTCGTTAAAATTTGTGTCAACACACGGATTGCTTACATGAAGAATTTAAACGCATCAGGCACTACGAATGTACGTAGATAAGACATTTTATGAGAAACCTAAAAACGTGTTTGTACATTTGCTTACTACGGAATCCGGATAGTGCCATCTATAATCTCGCCCTTCTTTCATCAATGGCGACACGCAACACACGAAGCGATACTCGATATTTTGCGCGACATACTAAGTGACACACGATATTTTGCACGATACTCAAAGCGACAAATTCTATTTTTCGCGACACACGAAGCGACACACGATATTTTGCGCGATACACGATGTGACGCGCGATAATGTACCACGAAATATCGCCATTGTGTAGGTAGCCCAAAAGGCGATATGTCGTGATAAATATCGCGTGTCGCTTCGTGTATCGCGCAAAATATCGTGTGTCGCTTTGAGTATCGCGCAAAATATCGTATCTCGCGTTCAAAGGGCGAAACACGAAGCGACACACGATACTTTGCTGGACACACGAATCGACACACAATATTTTGCGCGATACTCGAAACGACACACGATATTTTGCGCGATACACGAAGCGACACACGATATTTTGCACGATATACGAAGCGACACTTGATATTTATTACGATATATCGCCTTTTGGGCTTCCTGCACAAGGGCGATATTTCGTGGTACATTCTCGCGCGTCGCGTCTTGTATCGCGCAAAATGTCGTGTGTCGCTTCGAGTGTCGCGCAAAATATCGTGTGTCACTTTGAGTATCGCGCAAAATATCGAGTGTCGCTTTGTGTGTCGCGCAAAATATCGTGTATCGCTTCGTGTATCGTGTGTTGCCCATGATGAAAGAAGGGCAAGATTATAGACGTCACTATCCGGATTTCGAAGCTTACAATTATTTTGCACGTGCTGTCACATTGGTGACAAGCTCATCATGTCTCTCCTCAGTTTGGATCATAATTAAAGTGTAATGTACATTGTTACAAATTAAAACAATCAAAGTTTAATCGTTTCAAAGCCTAATGTTAGTGTTGGTACATGTAGTGGATACTAAATAACATAGTATAACGATTAAAGTAATAATTGCGTGTTCTAAGTATTTAAAATATTCACTCCGAAGAATGCTAAATGCCATACAATATGGGACTCTAATAATAAAATTTGCTTGTTCGTCGTTTATCCACGAGCTCAATCGAGACATAAATACTATTCATATATACTAAGACGAAAGTAAACCAATTTCTGTTCAAAAGTGTTTGTTAATTATGTTGCTAATAATATTATCAAATTGTACATAACCAGAGGGGGTAATTAAAATGAATGAATACCAAATAGGATTAAATTGTATATAACTATCGGGCATTTACAGATAAAATGATCGTCTTTATTATTTTCTCATTTTGATTTTAAGTCTTAAGTCTATCATTATTAAAATTGTGTTCAGATCAAATTAGATTAAATGCTTAATTATTACGTATTGATTCCTTCCAGTTTAAAATTTAAAATGAAGACTACTTGTTTTTTGTTTGCTAGTATTTCTCATTCACTTTCAGCACAATAAATATAGTAGGTATCATGTTACTTATCTGATAAGTTTTACGGACATTTATTGTGAGCTTGTTTTCAACAAATGAGTTGTCCTACGCGACCATAGGGTAAATGCTTTATTGTTTTTCAGTCAAAACGTTCCCCTTGATAGACCCACGTATGTTAAAACAATAGTAAATCAACTTGCGGGTATTTTGAATCTTCAAGATATCAACGTATCGTCTTACGTTTTGTTTTGACTTTCAATAACAAAACGTTCGTTCACACAGTATTAGTAATGCCACTTGCACTAATTAACTATTATTGAGAGATTGTATTAGTGTGTGTAGTTTCTGTCACTTATCGGATTATACAATTGATTTTAGTTCATTAAATTACGTCATTATACTGATCAACAACCAGGTATTATTTAACTTTTATATTATTACTTGAAGTAAGTTCGAGTAAAACTTTGAAACCGAATTTCTGTTACGTATGCCTGTTGTATTTAATAGACTTACAATTACTCAATACTACTGCTAAATAAGTATTCTGTATACCCGTTTTAAAATTATTTTTCCAATCATAACATCGGATATTTTATCAGATATAAATTAGATATAAAGAAGTATGCATCTTGTTTGTTCTTTTAAATATAAACGGTAATTGTTAGCATATTATTTACTTATTTAATGACATTTCTGGTAAGTTGAATTGAACGCTCGTAACTACGTAACGAAGTTATTTCTTTTTCCTATTTGGAGTATATTTTTACACAATTTTATAAAGTAGTGCAATACAAGCTTACAGACGTGGTTTAATAGTTTGTGTATATTTCATCCCATTTTGTACTTCAATGTTTCATATTTCTGTTCTATTTAAAAATAGACGCCATGTTCACAGTGATCCCCAAACCTGAGATCATCGACCATGCCCGCCAACCCGGCGAGCCTGTCGTGGAGGTCATCGATAACAGTGGCGACAAACAAGTCATCAAAGGTTGGTCAGAAGAACCCTCACAGGACGATCTTACGTACAAACAATTGAAGAAACACCGTGATGCGCTGCTGGAAGCGGATCTTGTCAACAAAAAGAGATTAAAAGATCTTGAAAGGGAGAAATCTGAACTAGTAAAGCTGTACGAGCCGACTTATCAAGAGAATAAAGCTTTAAAGAGTCACATCACTCATGGTCCAGAAGTAGCAAAGATAAAACAACTTCAGATGGAAAAGAAATTACTTAAAGAGGAAGTGTTCAGGTTGAGTGAAGATAATAAAGTGTTAGTTGAACAAATGAAAGATGCTATGCAAAAATCGAAGAAAGTTCGAGATAGTATCTACGATAAGGCATGGAGAGATGCTTTAGAAAGGGCATCTAGAAGAAAAGAAGGAAAAGAAAAAGATGTTATCCGTACAAATAAAAAAGAAAGTGAAAATAAAGACGTTTTGTCTGAACCTGAGCCAATCGCAGAAGATGAACTGGATAAAAGACTTAACGAAATGGAAAAGAAATTAAAAACTGTTCAAGATAATTTAAAACGACTTAAGCAAGAAAAGAAAAAGATATACGCATTTCAAAAGAATAACCATGAGAGAAAACCAACAATAATCCAAGATGCAGTTGAAGCTAAACTTGAAAATGACCTTGACAAATTTACAACCAGTATTGACGAAGTTGAGAAGAAACAGACAGTACTGACGACTGACATTTCCGCAGCAAAAGAAGAGGCTGAGAAACCAAAACCCGATAAAACAAAATCACACCTAACAATAACATTGAAAAATGAACTAAAATCTGTCGAGATTCAGACGGACGATGTATGGGATCTCGTAAAGAAGAGAAAAATTTCGCACAAATCTAAACTGACCCAAACTAAGTATGATAACCACAAATCAACACAAACGGAGTTTCCGAAACGTGAACAAGCCACCAATACTCTAGCTAGAAGATTACAATATATCAATGACTTGAATAAAATGCATACTTCCACAGAGAAAGGAAGTGTCATCCAGATCGACCAAACGAGTGAAACATCGTCCGGTATCTCTTCTGTTAAAACGATAAAAACGCCATCACACTGGAAACAACGGCAACCAATATCAGTCACAACACCAGAACACGTGAAAGGAAACCAATATGCAAAGGCATTAGTAAAACATCATGTAAACGATGACGGAGTTTCACTTAACGATTCCTCTAGCACCATTGGGGTAAGCAAAAAAGCCTCTGTAAATAACAAATTGATGACAAAACAAACGAATGAACCTAAACAACGCGGACAGGTAACTGGTATTAACAAAGACAACACCAAGGGAAGTCATTATATACAAGAACCCAAATTGATGACAACGCACATGAAAGAACTTAAACAAAGCGGACAGGTAACAGACATTCACAAAGACAACACAAAGGGCAGTCGCAATCGACAAATACCCAAAGTTTCAAAAGAGCCTCTTCGACAAGAAAACGAAATTGAAATGGCTTTAAAAACTAAATCCGAGAAACAGAGTAAAGTTTTATCCGAATATGAGGACAAAATAATGGTCGAAACTATAAACGACGCTAAACTGTTTACACGGGCAAAAGCTAAACATAAAGATAAGACAATGTCTGAATTTAGAGATAAGATTGTTGATGACACGAAATTACCACGTCTTCATCGTGCACACGGAATGGTAGGACTTAAAAACTCGAACAATAGGTCAATGAGCCTTGAGAGTCTCGATAAACTGCGACTAAACCAAAGTGACACGGTAAATCATCGCAATAAGCCAGGTAAATCAATTGCTAGAACAATAAAAGTGAAAGCCAGTTCAACAGATGGTCGTTTCCATCCATCTTCACGCAAGCGTGATCATTTTACAGAAAACAGTATTCAATCAAACGTGCAAGATGTAAAAGAAAAGTTTGGTTCATCAGAAAACATAAACATATCAGGTCGGCTTAAAACAAAATTGGTAGATGTAGAAAATCTCAATGTTCATTATCGAGATGAAAGTGAATACGATGCGATTCTTGACGAGCTTAAGGAACGCTATAAACAACCTCTAGAAACTGTTGCTCCCAAGTCGGATTCACCAACACCGAAGGTGCGAAAGAATTTCGTTCAACCACCAGCAAAGGTTCACATGAAAGACGAAGAGATTTTGAAAGACCCTATCACGCATATTGCCACAGTCAATGACACGTATTATGGCATGATCGATGATGACATGGCATTTACGCCAATAAAGTTTATGACTAATGCGCGAACTGTCGGTATGGACAGTCTAAAATTGTTTTTGTAGCATGATGTTGTATGTTATGTAGTTAAAGATAATTTAAAACAATTTTTAAATTATATATGTATACAACGAATAGTATGCAAGTATATAAATCTGTGCTACCAAATAATAATTTGTCAGGTTTTGACTGCGACGGAACGGGCGTTGGTAATCGATATTTTATAACATGCAATTATTAAGCTGACACCTTTTTATTAGAGCTAATGAGAATAATTAAACTGTTAAAAACGCACATAGTGTCAATGCTTTATTCGTTCATATGCGTATGTCAGGTAGGACGACCATGGATCTGAAATGTTCATGCACCCAAAATAATGTTTAGTCATCAAAATGAAATGAATGAAAACTGTTGGATTTGGATTGTCTTAATTTATAATTATTAAATATTTCATGCCCAAGCGTCAGCTGATATGATTATTTTAGTAAGACACGCATGGTTTGTTACAAAATGAGTGTGCGTGGGGGGATTTATACAAAGTTTAACAGTATCACAATACAGCTGTGATACGACGGTCAAAGGTGTTTTATTTTACTTTGAACGTATATAAATACGTCCTTAATATGTAGTGTGAGTCTTCTGCAAGTTTGCAGAAGTTTATGGTGCGATCCCACTCTGGATCCCGATTGCCTATCTTACGGAGGATTGCGGAGATAGTCGATGTATCAAGATTGGTGCGACCGCATTTGGCGAGTGTGGGTCACATAGCAATAAATAAGAGAATCACTGTTGTTTCGTTTTAACTCGTACCGTTCAATATGTTATTTTGTTTACGACAAATCACATGACGGGATTACAGTTTGGAACAGTTCACGATTTATGTTAGCCCTGGAAACATCTTTTTGCGATACACTTATCCTAAAAATACCAGGCGGACGCGTCAAAGAAGTGTGCATTTTGTTGCTTATGCAAGTATGGTTCGGTAGAACAACACATCTAACAGTTAGTATGGACAAGTTTGTATAAATCCGAGTAAAAAAAACAACAACAACACATTGTTCTAATCATGCCAAAATGATGTTATATTCTACTGCTTCATCAAACCAATTATAATTTTATTTAGGTGTTGATTGTAATATGCAATAAAGCTATATATATATATATATATATATATATATATATATATATATATATATATATATATATATATATATATATATATATATATATATATATATAATAACCGATGTTAAATGTTAATCTCCGTTTAAATCAACCGTTCTGGCTAAAGAAATCTTACAGAAATAGTTATTTCATTAGACCAATTAATTATGCCAGTGAACCATTGTCCAACTCTCAGCCCATAAAACTGGGTTCAAAAAAGTCATTTCACTGCATTTTGGGTTTATGCCGGTTAAGGGCGCCAAACATCAACATTTTATATTTACTTGAATACGTACTTTTCATCCAAATACAATAGAAAATAGAATTTTAAAATTGTCATTACACGAATCAATTATTTTGAAACTTTATCTGGTTATTATTCTTTTTGTCTAAATAATATATTTACGTTGTGATTAAAATGTGTTCCATTACACCATATTATAACACTACAGAATACATATTGTAGTAAATATGTTTTAGAGAAGAAAATAAAGCGGAACGAGGCTTCCGTCGACGAACTTATGTAAAAAAAGCATGTTAACACTTGGTGTATATTTTAATGATATCTTTATGCGTGTGTATATACACGGTATATGTGCGTACTAAACAAGGCTGTATAACACATTTAGCGGTAAGAGAACAATTGGCCATATGATACAAACACTTTTCTCTCACGAACACTTAGCTTATTTAATTGATATAGTCTTTGATTATGCTATAAATACACAAAATCAAGCTTGATCGTAGAAAAAAAATGTTACAAATGCAATAAGTGTAGAACGGAACTTTTTTTATTAAGTATGTGTAAGTGTGCGATTAAAAGAAATTAAGTTCATTCTCGTATACGCGACCTTGAATTAAAATATGTACTTGTTATTGATCCGAATTGTTTTGTTCTATGTTTATGTAATAACGTAATAATGCAATTAAAAATAAACTTAATACGACCAAAGTCGTAAGATAACGAGCCGCACAGAACTGCTTTTAACTTTATTTTTTGTCCCAACCAGCCGTGAAGATAATAACCATGCATTTTAGTCGAAAGGCCAAACTATCGTATATCATAACTTTGGTAGATAAAAGCGTCAGTGCTAACCGATTTACTTGTTTGTTAAGAGTGAGACCATTTGAATGTTGATTTAACATGTTTTTGAAATGCGTCTGTAACGAGATTCGGAATAAGTTTAGTATGAGAATTGTCAGTCCGGACAGGCGATGTCAGTGATTGGAACTATAGGTTGTTCAAAACAAATGGTAATGAAGTTGGCATAATAATATATAGTATTCATATATTAATAATTACTACTATATAATAGTGAAATAACGATCGGTCAATACTCAGTTAGCACTTGTAAAAATCATAAAGGAATCGTTTAAATCACACGCGCAAACTATTTTCTGTTGATATTTTGTTGCATATCAAATTTAACGATCAAAATAATAATTAGTTGTAAATAATGTCATATGCTGTAGTGCGGATTTTTTTTTCAGAACGCAGGGCAACAATGTTTACCGTTATACCACGACCGTTAATTATCGACCACAATGTGGCTGACAAAAACGTCGATGTCATTGACCACAATGCGGACCAAAAACCGCGCAAATGGACTAGAGATCCGAATAAAGCTTCTAGGAAAGACTCTTTATCATTGCCCGAATTACTCAAGCAAAAGGATGACCTCCTTGAAGCCGATATGAAAAACAGAAAACGCATCAAGGAATTGGAGAAGGAACGTGAAGAGGTCTTGACATTATTTGAACCAACATATAAGGAGAATCAGGCCTTACGTGGACATATTCTTTACGGTCCTGCCACTGTGAAGATCCGGGAGCTGCAGAAAGAAAGAAAGGAACTACATGACTACGTTCTAAAACTGACAAAGGAAAAGAATATGCTGGCAGGTCAGCTTAAGGAAGCTATGAAGAAATCAAATACAGTTCGAAATCATATTCAGATGAAAAACTGGAAAGACACTTTAGATACAGCTAAACGCAAAAATCGAGAACGGGAAGAGAAAAATAGCAAGTCGAAAATTGATGCAATAGTCGCCAAAGGGCAAGCATCCGAAAGAGATCTTAATGATTTGCAAATAGAAATTTTAGAATCGGAAATTAAATCACTTCAGAAAAGTGTGAACAAACTCAAAAAGGAAAAGCATGAGATAGATACATTTAGACGTACTTGTAAGGTTGAGAGAAAGCCAACAATTATGCAGGACACTGTACACGACAAGATAAATGTCGATATTGAACAATTTGCAACCAGGTTGAAGGAAATGGAAGGAAAGCACTTCAACATTAGAAATGTCATCGAAAAAGCAAAACAAGATAAAGGAATTGTTACAGGTGAACACGAAAGCGATAGTGAGTTTTCGGACGTTGACTCGCCAGATTTTAGTGAAAAGGACTGGGAACAAAGAGACCAGAAGATACATGAGCATACACCAAACAATGGCAAACACGAATCCGCTAAAAAGAACGATACGGCATTAGGTCGAATTGACAACGAATCGTTCCAGATATGGGAAAAACAAAAACAAAAGTTTATTGAAGACATTCAAACATTTAAGAAAAACAAGGGTAAATCTAACAAAAACACGCATACTGCACATGGTGAATTTATTCAAAGTCGGCAACTTCTTACCAATGAATCAAAAGGTCACCAATTAACACATAAGTCTGGTAAAAAGAATCCTCACAAAGACAAATACGGCCAAGCAGAATCAATGCAGAATGAGGTTCGAAAGAGACCTTTGTCATTAGATAATCGGCTGAAAGGTAAAACTACCGAGAAGATTGCAGACACAAAACCAAAGTCTCAGAGTTTAGAAGATCTAAGAACAATAGAAAAGTGTGATAACAACAAGTCATCAACAAAAATAAGTCGAGTTAAAATGAATAGCCTCCCGAGTCCAAAGACGACTGAGCATACACCAAGAGATGGAAGAGCGAACGCTTCTTTTGAAGAAGTCGATTTGCCGAAAATTAAACCATTCCTGATGCACGTTCATTCGATTTCTAAAGAAAGACGTTTTGGTCGAAAGCAAGCTCAGCAAGGAGAAAACCAAAATTCCTATGACGAAATTCTTAACGAATTGAGAAGTGAACAACATAAACTTGGTATACAAAGTGCTTCGCCCGACACTGCAACACAATCGCCTAACGTCACTGTATGTCTTAGTGGTAAACGAAGGAGTGCGCGTGAACACGTAAATGACGGCGATCGCATGAACATGACACGTTACGGTGGTGTGAATGACGTCGCGTTCGTGCCTATCCGCTTTATGAATGAATTTAAGAACGTCGATGTAGAAAGTCTCAAGGTTTTGTTTTAAACACCCTTTATTGTCTTTGTATACATTGTTTAAAGTAATGTTTTACCCTTTTAGACGGTTTGTAATGTTGTGTGCAACCAGTGCCTTCTTGAAAATTAGTTCTACGTATTCATATGCTAATTTATTTATACATTGTCGTAAACATAATTGTAAATTGTCTGATTACACTGAATATATTTGTTTTTATTTTTATTATTATTTTTTTAATTATTATTATTATTATTATTATCATTATAATTATACATATGTCTGTTGTTATTCGTGAATGTCTTTTTCCAGAAATAAAGCATGAACTGTATTTTATTGCATTATTTGAAACAGTGCGATGCAATCTACAATATTTTGTTTAAGAATATTTTTGTGTTGATTCAGAACAGCTAGCTCCAAAGTATCATTCACGCTTTTTAATTAAAACAGATATATACAATTAAATTTAATGCAACTAGTAATTAAAACGAAAATAATCAAAGTAACCTTTTCTCTTGAGTGTTAATTATGATATCGGGCCTATGTTGGGCCAAAGACTTAGAATTATAGTCTGTTTAAATAATTTCTTTTACATTTGTTGTTAGTCAACGTATATATTAATAAATTTTACACCATTACAATCAAAATGTTGGAATTAATACTAAATAAGTTTATTATTTTCAGTTTCAAAACAGTAGTATAATTAGCAAATACTGTGTTCCAGTTTGGTTAAAAAGAATGTAAAAATAAAATGTTGTTTGAAGAAAATGTTCTTTCATTTATTTAAGAAACTGTTTAATGGTAGGCCCTTAACACTACCAATAACAGTTAAAAACAGTTGAGGCTAGACAGGGACTGAGGAATGGTTAAAAGTATGTCGGCACCATGCTGGCTCAAGAAGGTTTCGCCGATATACATACCAATGTCGGACCAACATCGAGCCGTGTTGCACTCCCGATCTCAGGCCGATGTAATTACCGATGTCGGGCCGATATACATACCGACGTCGGGCCAACATTGCGCCGTGTTGCACTCCCGGTATCGGGCCGATGTAATTACCGATGTCGGGTCGATATTGAAATAAATATCGGGCCGATATCGGACCGATTTGAAATGTTTGCTGGGAGAGTGTCGCATGCAAATAAGTGATCAGTGTTCTTATGAATATCTATGTTTATGATGCTTCTCAATTTTATTGATAATTGACATTTGGAAACTGAATTATTAATTGAAAATCAAAATATGTACTGGTTAACTCAGATCAAAAAGAATGACTCTTACGTGTTATGAATAAGAAGGTTATAATGGCACAGATGTTTACACGTTATTTTCCGTCATGAAGCGTTGGTTTTCTTTGTTAATGCGCGTTTATCAAATTTCTTCAGAATGACTAATAAATTAAGATGTATTTCGGACAAAGTCTCTTCCGCCCATCAGCTTAACCGTCAAATTTTATGGCGACGGACAAAAGCTCTCTCGCGATTTTACTACCCGAGACATTAGCTTTAACGTGATTTTTTAAAGCCTCGAACAAGAGCCCTCCTGTTCATTAAATATGAGAAGGGGAGGATGGGTTGAGGACAACAGCTCTCTCGCATTTTTAGTAATCCGGAAATAGGCTCTCATATGACTTCACTAGCCCGGGCATAAGCACTCCCGGACATAAGCTGACGCGTGAAGTATGAATGGGGAGGTCAAAGAATCAAACGCGATCTAATTATTTTAATTATTTCATTGGGCGATTTTAATTAAAGTGCTTATAACAAGTCGCCACACGTGACATTTAGAAAATAAAGCTATTAAAACACATTATACTGGTCAACATAGTTATTGGTTCATAGTCTTGGTGCTTTTTTGTGTGTGATTAAACCTTACTTTTTATATTATTGACGTTTACACCTTTGATGTGTAAACTACTATTAACTAGGGGCCGTATTCACCAACAATTCTTTAGCAATTCTTAGACTTGAAAATAAAGAAAATTCTTAAGTCTAAGAAAAAATTCTTAAGTCTTATTCACGAACTCATTTTGTTAAAGAAAATTCTTAAGAATAAAGAATTTTCTTTAAAATTCTAAGAATGCTTCGGGGCATTCTTAGAATAATTCTTTAAGCTTCCAAGATGGCCGTTCGCGTTATGCGTTACGCCAATATCTTGTTTGAAAACGTCGAAAATGTCCCGCGTAGAAGATTGTTTGACAGAGAAAATCCTCTAGACGGTTTGTCGGAAATTGAGGTTTATAGGAGATACCGATTTATTCCGGCAACTATTCTGACCTTATTAAATTTGGTCGCCGATTCTCTGGACTTTGGAACGCTGAGGAATTCTCCTCTCCTGCCGATCCAGCAGCTGTGCATATTTCTTCGTGCCATGGCGACTGGATCCTTCCAACTAGTCGTAGGAGACACTGTTCGAGTCAGTCAGCCATCCGTATCAAGATGCTGCCGACGAGTTGGACGAGCAATAGCTCGACTAGCTCGCCGTTACGTACGGTTTCCTGACAGGGAAGAGTGCAAAACTCTAAAATCCAGATTTCAGTCCATTGCTGGTGAGTGCCAGATTTGTGTTTGTCTAAATGACCTTGACTGAGAACATTTATCCAAGGGAAATCATTCACTTGCACTTCATTTTTGTGGGGGCATTGTCGTCGTTATTGCATAAACAACATACGCAGTTAGGACCAACAATTTTTTGATGTGATTTTTTTTAATCAAATGATTTATACACTATTTATATTCAGTAATTTTTATCACTGTATCCATTTCATGTTTTGTATGATACATTCTGCATTATGCCAAATGCAAGTTCACAGAAAGGTGAAGCATACGTTAATTGAAGGGCGATGTCACCGGAGTTTAGTCCAAAGTGGATACTTCTCTCATGTCGTTTATTCACAGTTATTGTAATATTATATATCTTCATTCTTAACTGAAAATGACATTTTGATAATTACGACATTGTGGTTATTAATCTGCCGTTAAGCGTTATCGATCAAAATGAGAATATAAGTATTTATTATGTGTGTTTCTCTAAGAGTTTTATGTATAGCTTGGTACATTATGCAATTATGCCTAGGGCAAGTTCACAGGGGATAGAGGCCTAGCATATATAAACATAAGGGTGATGTCACCCGAGTTTAGTCCAAATTGAATCTTTGTTTCATTATGTTCCTAATTCGCAGTTATTGTAATATTATATCTTCACTCTTTACTGTAAATGCCATTTTGATATCACTCCATGGAATATAACAGTGTTATGATTAAATAATTATACATTTATGTACCCTTCTTTTAATATCAATTCACTCTTGGTTTTAGCATGGTATCCTCCACACCTGCATATGTATCTGTCTTTGCAAAGTCCCCCCTCAAAGGATGTGTGGGATTTTAACAACGCTGTTAGTCTTCCCATCAGTCTGTAGGTCCTCAATACCTATTTTATTTCCGCTCCATGTCTATAAGACCATTTTTTGCAGATTTAATTACAAATGGTACTCCAATGTTACGGGAATTAAGATGTTGTGCTGAAGAAATGATTCAGTCATGCCAGCTGAATTTCATTTACCTGTCCTAAATAAATGAACATAATTGTTAAATAATAATCTTATTGATTATTCAGGATTTCCAAATGTAATCGGACTGATTGATGGAACTCATGTTCGCATTCAAAGGCCAAAGAACCACGAAGCCGATTTCATAAATAGAAAAGGCTACCATTCTTTGAACGTGCAAGTATGTTATATTGTTTGCTTTTGTCACAACAAAGTTTTTCAGTACTCATAATTATGTTTTTTTTTATCACTGATGTATGACAATAACTAATATTAAATATTCTATTTTCAATAGCACTAACATTATTCACTATGATATCAGTATAATTAAAAATTAATAGTATAATAAATTATGTATTATTATTTTATATTTAGATGGTATGTGACCACAGCAAAAAAGTGAGGAGCTTAACAGCTAAATGGCCAGGAAGCACACATGATGCGAGAATATGGAGAGAGTGTCATCTACGGAACCAGTTCGAACAAGGTAGCTATATATCAGATACACATGTCTATGGTTATGAGTCATAACTTATGACTAAGCAAATTACATACAACTTGTGTCATAAAGGGTTAAATACATTTAACACAATACAATAGGATTTAATTAACATGATATGTTTTATGAATAATTAAAATACTTTAGTCTGCCCGCCCGCCGACATTCAGAAATCTGATAACTACTTTTTTCCTTCTGAAAACCTGGTTAAAACGGATAAACCCTTGTGTCATTTACCTTTGACCTCAAAATTGCTAAGCGTTTACACGTTGACTAATTTTATTAACAAAAGAATGTTTTATTTCTGAACAGGAGCTCATAATGGCTTCATTCTTGGAGACTCTGGGTACCCATGTACACCCTACCTGATGACTCCTTTCCGAACCCCC
The DNA here is from genome assembly GCF_020536995.1 of Dreissena polymorpha. Classification (NCBI taxonomy): domain Eukaryota; kingdom Metazoa; phylum Mollusca; class Bivalvia; order Myida; family Dreissenidae; genus Dreissena; species Dreissena polymorpha. The sequence continues at coordinate 538,418 of NW_026273322.1, read as the reverse complement.
GAAGCACAGAATCAAGAGCAGTTTAATCTGGCTCTGTGCAAAACAAGAGTGCTTGTGGAGCAGACCTTTGGTATTATAAAAAGAAGATTCGCAATACTCCATTACGGGATAAGGACTGACTTGGCGACAGCAGTGACCTATATCACTGCGTGTGTAGTTATGCACAATTTTGGAATTGAACATGGGGATATCCTTGAAGAGGATTATTTGGATGATGTTTTTGAAGAACAAGTTTATCATGAAAATGTTGAAATAAATGCAAACCATGTTGGTAACATTGTAAGGCAACAACTAGTTCAGAGATTTTTCAATTAAATAAAATAATGTACTGAGTTAAACTTCTCTAAAAAGTGTGATGAGTTAAACTTCTCTAAAAAGTGTGATGAGTTAAACTTCTCTAAAAAGTGTGATGAGTTAAACTTCTCTAAAAAGTGTGATGAGTTAAACTTCTCTAAAAAGTGTGATGAGTTAAACTTCTCTAAAAAGTGTGATGCGTTTAACTTTTAATAGTCTTTAACTGTACTGTACTATGTGTGAATTAGTCTCATAACTTTTAAGATTGTACAAAGCTGTTTCCACTGTTTTCCAGATTTTAGTGGAGACTTTGTTATTTTAAAGAGAGGTAACTCTGTAGTTCATCTTACAGTTTCTGTAATTTTAACTCAGGGGTAAGCTCCCTTTCATTTCACTGCACTTCTTATCTTGATGTAATGTTCTAGTCAACTATTTATCAACATTTTATGTTTAACACAAACACTTTCTCAGTCAACATGATGTAATAATTTTGGTTATAAGACAAGATGAATAACATTTAACTTTAAAAATAACATGTATGTCTTTACTATGGAGCGGTTTTCATGTCAAAATTGTAATGCACATTATTACAAACTTGTTATGCTTGTTTATAATATTTTATGAACAATGTTATTCCAACACTTTTGAAATGTGTGTAAATGTACTTTTCTTTCGGTAATTTTCATTTAAGCTTTTCAATTGTTGTGCTATGAATTTGTCTGTTTAAGAACGGCAATTTGCAATATTGAAACCTCTTATTGCCTAATTCTAAACTGTAACATGTTTTCCTGTGTCAAGTTCTAATTCTACCCAAGAACGTGACTTTATTATGTTGTAAAATTAATATGTATACTTTCTAAGTACGGTTCTACTAACCCTACCCAGGAAACTTGATTATGTTCTCATTGAATTCATGTATTTCTGTGTCAAGTACTGGTTCTACCCAGGAACATGACTTTATTATGTTGTAAATATGTTGTTAAATTAATATGTATACTTTGTAAGTACTGGTACTACTGGTTATAATAACCATACCCAGGAAAATTACTTGATTTATTGTTATATTCAATTAATATGCATTCATAATGAGTACTGGTTCTACCCAGGTTTTTTGTCTGAAACTATTAAAATTATTACACACATCAATGTAATAATATTACAGACACTCACTTGTTGTTATCAATATTGCCTTGAGCTAAGCAAAAAGACTTTTCAAACACAAAAATTAATTTGCATGTGTATTTTTATATTCATGAAAGTATCCTTTGGTACGTCTACCATAAAATAATTAGCTTACAAGAATTACGGCAAACAAGCATGCTTATCTATGTTTTAGTTATAAATCTAGCGGTCTGTGAGATAAATCATAACAAAACTTAAATTAAGTTGTGATATTCTGAAATTTATTATGAATAAAACATCCAGAAAATCTGTGAAATATGTAGTACTAGATAATCACTAACAGAAAATGCAATTACAGTACAAACAAGATATTTTTACTAACAAATATCCACAGCAATTTATTGTTACTGCAAATAGTTATATTTAATTAAACAAGAGAACAACAGAAATGGTAGTTTACAAACATAATTGTCTAATAAGGTACACGATGGGCTGATACCAGCAATAATTCAAACAAATACACTTATAGATAGTAAGCTATTTGAATATTGGCAACAGCAGTGACATATATTACTGTATAAAATGTTGACATATATGGATACCATGTTGGTAACATTGTAAGACAACACTTAGTCAACAGGTTTTTACAATTTAAACAAATAATGAAAAGAATAACATCCATCTATTTAAGTAAGAATAACATTCATCTTCTCAAGTAAAATGACAAATTTATATTAACAAGGGCTGTTTGTAAAACATGCATGCCCCCCATATGGGCTGTCCATTGCAGTGGCAGCCATTGTGTGAATACGATTTCTGTCACTGTGACTTTGACCTAGTGACCTGAAAATCAATAGGGGTCATCTGCGAGTCACTATCAATTTACCAATGAAGTGTCATGATCCTAGGCAAAAGCGTTATTGACTTATCATCCGAAAATCATTTTACTATTTCGGGTCACCGTGACCTTGACCTTTTGACCTCAAAATCAATAGGGGTCATCTGCAAGTCATGTTCAATCTACCTATGAAGTTTCATGATCCTAGGCGTATGCGTTCTTGAGTTATCATCCGAAAACCATTTTACTATTTCGGGTCACCGTGACATTGACCTTTGACCTAGTGACCTCAAAATCGATAGGGGTGATCTGCAAGTCATGATCAATCTACCCATGAAGTTTCATGATCCTAGGCGTATGAGTTCTTGAGTTATCATTCAAAAACCATTTTACTATTTCTGGTCACCGTGAACTTGACCTTTGACCTAGTGACCTCAAAATCAATAGGGGTCATCTGCGAGTCATGATCAATGTACCTATGAAGTTTCATGATCCTAGGCCCAAGCGTTCTTGAGTTATTGTCTGACAACCACCTGGTGGACGGACCGACCGACCGACAGACCGACTGACCGACATGAGCAAAGCAATATACCCCCTCTTCTTCGAAGGGGGGCATAAATATCAGCGACATAGACCTATTCAGGTACACAGATAAAGCTTCTTTATAATTACTGGTAACATTTTACATTAATCAACCTGGGTCCGTATTTACAAACCAATTCTTAGACTTAAGAATAACAAATAGACTTAGAACCAAGAAGATTACACCCAGCATTTAAAGATATACATTCTACCACTGGTGATTATGTCATTAACAATGTTTTACATGAAGTATGATGTTGATAGAGGTGGTATATGCCATGTTTGACTTAAAATTCAAGCCATACTTGAATATTCTTATTAACAGAATCTTATTTATTCATAGACTTAAGTCAAACAAGCAAATTCGTTAAATTGATATCCCCCGCCTAACTGGTGCTTTGTCACATAAAAAAGCATTTTTTCAAGATACAAAGGGCCATAACTCCATTATTAACCGGTGGTGTACAATGCCATATGGCAAGCATCATCCTCTTTTCCATATATATACTCATACCGAGTTTCAATGAAATCCGCCAAAGCACTTCCAAGATATGGCTCCGGACACAAAAGTGCCGGATGGACAGCCGGCCGGACGGACAACGCCTAAACAATATCCCTCTGCCCCTGGCGGGGGATAAGAACTGTTTGTGAATATGAGCCTATATATTTCTATATTTATAATATTTCTTACAAAAAATCTATTAAGAAAACAGCGTAGACCCAGATGAGACGCCACATGATGTGGCGTCCCATCTGAGTCTACGCTGTTTGCCAAGGCCTTTTTTCTAGACGCTAGGCATAAATGGGTTAAATAATGAAAAGAAGAACATCCATCTACTCAAAAATAACTTCAAAACTTTGTGTAAAAATATCAATAATAACAATTTGGATGGCATCATTTGAGATTGTAGATTTAACCCTTTCCCACTTAGAAGCAAAGTGAAAATGGCTATGGGCAAATAGCATAAAACCAGAACAGCCTGAAACTCGCAGGCTGTTCAGGTTTTATGCTGTTTGCTGCTCATCAGTATCTAAGGTTTGGATATGAAGCCTTAACAACTTGAATCTAGTAATAAAGGTCTTAAATTAAATATAACTTTTTAAGGGACTACAAATGTGTGAAAATGCGTAACTAAGTGGTAAAGGGTTAACATTCATTGCTTGCTTTTAACATTTTAATTTCTTCTTCAATTTTTTGTGCCGTTAATCTGGCAACTTTCAGTTGTGCCAGTATCAATTGATTCTTCAATCTTAGATTTACTTGTTGCAGATGGATGTTCTTCTTTTCTGCTATTAGGTTGTCCTCAGCCAATTTGTTGAAACTTGCCCTAGCTGAAACAAATAACAACATTGTATTAAAATTTATAAGGTTTTTTGTTATCAATGCAAAAAATACCATAAATCATGGAATAAAAAAAAAGTTAAATTTGCTAAATCGATTTAACCTTCTTAATTATGTCCATTTCATGCATATCTCATAAAACGTATAGTGAAAACCATTTGAAGAAATGGCACATCAATTAATTGCTTTATAGGTTGCCGTGGTGTAATGGATATGGTGTCCGCCTAGCGACCGGGAGGTCACGGGTTAGATCCCAACTGTGGGAGCTTTCTTTAGATCTCCCCCATAGACACCAAGTACTGGTTCTAGTCCCAGGAAACAGACTCGAGAGTGTTTATATAAGCCTTAGGCTTTCGAAGCAATCGAGCTGAAATAAATAGGTTTAAATTAAAATTAAGTAATTGCTTGTTCACATTTGTCATATTGACATAATAACATTTACATATTTCATTACCTGCATCAAAAGCAGTGCTTCTTGAACATTGACTTACACAAGTTTAGTTATTGTTGTTAATCTAGTTTATATGTATGTTGTGTTCCATGCTTCAGTTCCATGTCTCATTTATAAATATTTGTCATTTTTGTGTGTGTTCCATGATTCAGTTCCATGAATAATATACAGGTTAATTATCTATATGTTGCTAGCATTGAAAGATTTGCAAAAATGGAATATTATAATACATATAAATGTACATGTGAATAATAAATAATTGTTTACCTCTTTTACTCTGGTTTTTGTTGGCCATTTTCATTGATTTGGTATTGGTCTCTGTAAAACAATTATTCAATCATAGGAATCCTGAAAGTGCATTGAAATAGATTTTGCAAAAATTAAACCTCACTTTCATACCTGCACTTTGGTGTGGAATTGACCTAACTAGCTTGTGACCCCACACAATTACATGGATAACATAAATGATGTTGCATTCAATTGGAAAGTTATATTTCAATGTTTCATTTTTTTATTTTTGGAAAAAACACAGTGATATTAAATGCTTCATATGATAGGGATGAATTGAATATGTATGCATTTGGTGAAATAATGTTCTTATAATACTCACTGGTCCCTGATGAGCATGGCCCAGCTTCATCTTCCACTGCACGTTGGAATACACTTGACGTCTTCTGAGCTCCTAGTCCTTCAAATATAAAACAATTTTTGTTTTTAATGAAAATAATGAAAATAAAAGTAATGCACCCCTTCATGTATTATTAACAAAGTTTATCATAAAACTAAGTTAACTCAAAGGCTAAAATTCTTGGTGACTTTTGTTTAATTTAAAATGGACTTTTTCAACCAATTTACCTATTTGTCACGAATTTACTTACGCAATGTTCATACTTTAATAAGTTTTTCATATTTATTTTTCATTCACCAAACCAGTTTTAGAACGTAGTCATGTAGTTCCTTTCTTTCTTTCTGCAGCTCCCGGATCTTCACAGTGGCAGGACCGTAAAGAATATGTCCACGTAAGGCCTGATTCTCCTTATATGTTGGTTCAAATAATGTCAAGACCTCTTCACGTTCCTTCTCCAATTCCTTGATGCGTTTTCTGTTTTTCATATCGGCTTCAAGGAGGTCATCCTTTTGCTTGAGTAATTCGGGCAATGATAAAGAGTCTTTCCTAGAAGCTTTATTCGGATCTCTAGTCCATTTGCGCGGTTTTTGGTCCGCATTGTGGTCAATGACATCGACGTTTTTGTCAGCCACATTGTGGTCGATAATTAACGGTCGTGGTATAACGGTAAACATTGTTGCCCTGCGTTCTGAAAAAAAAATCCGCACTACAGCATATGACATTATTTACAACTAATTATTATTTTGATCGTTAAATTTGATATGCAACAAAATATCAACAGAAAATAGTTTGCGCGTGTGATTTAAACGATTCCTTTATGATTTTTACAAGTGCTAACTGAGTATTGACCGATCGTTATTTCACTATTATATAGTAGTAATTATTAATATATGAATACTATATATTATTATGCCAACTTCATTACCATTTGTTTTGAACAACCTATAGTTCCAATCACTGACATCGCCTGTCCGGACTGACAATTCTCATACTAAACTTATTCCGAATCTCGTTACAGACGCATTTCAAAAACATGTTAAATCAACATTCAAATGGTCTCACTCTTAACAAACAAGTAAATCGGTTAGCACTGACGCTTTTATCTACCAAAGTTATGATATACGATAGTTTGGCCTTTCGACTAAAATGCATGGTTATTATCTTCACGGCTGGTTGGGACAAAAAATAAAGTTAAAAGCAGTTCTGTGCGGCTCGTTATCTTACGACTTTGGTCGTATTAAGTTTATTTTTAATTGCATTATTACGTTATTACATAAACATAGAACAAAACAATTCGGATCAATAACAAGTACATATTTTAATTCAAGGTCGCGTATACGAGAATGAACTTAATTTCTTTTAATCGCACACTTACACATACTTAATAAAAAAAGTTCCGTTCTACACTTATTGCATTTGTAACATTTTTTTTCTACGATCAAGCTTGATTTTGTGTATTTATAGCATAATCAAAGACTATATCAATTAAATAAGCTAAGTGTTCGTGAGAGAAAAGTGTTTGTATCATATGGCCAATTGTTCTCTTACCGCTAAATGTGTTATACAGCCTTGTTTAGTACGCACATATACCGTGTATATACACACGCATAAAGATATCATTAAAATATACACCAAGTGTTAACATGCTTTTTTTACATAAGTTCGTCGACGGAAGCCTCGTTCCGCTTTATTTATTAAGTGATGTGTGATTGTTAATTATAAACTGTAAAATGTTTTAAAATTATATGTATGGCTTTATTTTCTTAGCTCCAGAGGGTGCTTCAATCAACATAATTGAACTGGGCAAGATGCCAATAGGTAAACAATTAATGTAGATTATGCTCTTCATCTTGGTTAATTACATGATGGTGAATGGAGAGAGCTTTTGTATTAAACATAGCATGTTAATAAATTTCTATCAATTCATTACTCACTTTGTAATATTGTTAAAATGGGGTGCCAAAGCTATGTGTAGTTGAGCAAAATATCTTTTATATGATAATATATACATTTTTTTAATATTGTTGTTAAATACTAGATCATTTTGCTTCGTTTATTACACAGATGGTAGCACTTGCATGACGTTCAAGATAGATGAAAGAGGTAAGTGACAGGGGCCTTATTTTTATGTTAAATTTTTGGTGAATGAAAAATAAATATGAAAAACTTATTAAAGTATGAACATTGCGTAAGTAAATTCATGACAAATAGGTAAATTGGTTGAAAAAGTCCATTTTAAATTAAACAAAAGTCACCAAGAATTTTAGCCTTTGAGTTAACTTAGTTTTATGATAAACTTTGTTAATAATACATGAAGGGGTGCATTACTTTTATTTTCATTATTTTCATTAAAAACAAAAATTGTTTTATATTTGAAGGACTAGGAGCTCAGAAGACGTCAAGTGTATTCCAACGTGCAGTGGAAGATGAAGCTGGGCCATGCTCATCAGGGACCAGTGAGTATTATAAGAACATTATTTCACCAAATGCATACATATTCAATTCATCCCTATCATATGAAGCATTTAATATCACTGTGTTTTTTCCAAAAATAAAAAAATGAAACATTGAAATATAACTTTCCAATTGAATGCAACATCATTTATGTTATCCATGTAATTGTGTGGGGTCACAAGCTAGTTAGGTCAATTCCACACCAAAGTGCAGGTATGAAAGTGAGGTTTAATTTTTGCAAAATCTATTTCAATGCACTTTCAGGATTCCTATGATTGAATAATTGTTTTACAGAGACCAATACCAAATCAATGAAAATGGCCAACAAAAACCAGAGTAAAAGAGGTAAACAATTATTTATTATTCACATGTACATTTATATGTATTATAATATTCCATTTTTGCAAATCTTTCAATGCTAGCAACATATAGATAATTAACCTGTATATTATTCATGGAACTGAATCATGGAACACACACAAAAATGACAAATATTTATAAATGAGACATGGAACTGAAGCATGGAACACAACATACATATAAACTAGATTAACAACAATAACTAAACTTGTGTAAGTCAATGTTCAAGAAGCACTGCTTTTGATGCAGGTAATGAAATATGTAAATGTTATTATGTCAATATGACAAATGTGAACAAGCAATTACTTAATTTTAATTTAAACCTATTTATTTCAGCTCGATTGCTTCGAAAGCCTAAGGCTTATATAAACACTCTCGAGTCTGTTTCCTGGGACTAGAACCAGTACTTGGTGTCTATGGGGGAGATCTAAAGAAAGCTCCCACAGTTGGGATCTAACCCGTGACCTCCCGGTCGCTAGGCGGACACCATATCCATTACACCACGGCAACCTATAAAGCAATTAATTGATGTGCCATTTCTTCAAATGGTTTTCACTATACGTTTTATGAGATATGCATGAAATGGACATAATTAAGAAGGTTAAATCGATTTAGCAAATTTAACTTTTTTTTATTCCATGATTTATGGTATTTTTTGCATTGATAACAAAAAACCTTATAAATTTTAATACAATGTTGTTATTTGTTTCAGCTAGGGCAAGTTTCAACAAATTGGCTGAGGACAACCTAATAGCAGAAAAGAAGAACATCCATCTGCAACAAGTAAATCTAAGATTGAAGAATCAATTGATACTGGCACAACTGAAAGTTGCCAGATTAACGGCACAAAAAATTGAAGAAGAAATTAAAATGTTAAAAGCAAGCAATGAATGTTAACCCTTTACCACTTAGTTACGCATTTTCACACATTTGTAGTCCCTTAAAAAGTTATATTTAATTTAAGACCTTTATTACTAGATTCAAGTTGTTAAGGCTTCATATCCAAACCTTAGATACTGATGAGCAGCAAACAGCATAAAACCTGAACAGCCTGCGAGTTTCAGGCTGTTCTGGTTTTATGCTATTTGCCCATAGCCATTTTCACTTTGCTTCTAAGTGGGAAAGGGTTAAATCTACAATCTCAAATGATGCCATCCAAATTGTTATTATTGATATTTTTACACAAAGTTTTGAAGTTATTTTTGAGTAGATGGATGTTCTTCTTTTCATTATTTAACCCATTTATGCCTAGCGTCTAGAAAAAAGGCCTTGGCAAACAGCGTAGACTCAGATGGGACGCCACATCATGTGGCGTCTCATCTGGGTCTACGCTGTTTTCTTAATAGATTTTTTGTAAGAAATATTATAAATATAGAAATATATAGGCTCATATTCACAAACAGTTCTTATCCCCCGCCAGGGGCAGAGGGATATTGTTTAGGCGTTGTCCGTCCGGCCGGCTGTCCATCCGGCACTTTTGTGTCCGGAGCCATATCTTGGAAGTGCTTTGGCGGATTTCATTGAAACTCGGTATGAGTATATATATGGAAAAGAGGATGATGCTTGCCATATGGCATTGTACACCACCGGTTAATAATGGAGTTATGGCCCTTTGTATCTTGAAAAAATGCTTTTTTATGTGACAAAGCACCAGTTAGGCGGGGGATATCAATTTAACGAATTTGCTTGTTTGACTTAAGTCTATGAATAAATAAGATTCTGTTAATAAGAATATTCAAGTATGGCTTGAATTTTAAGTCAAACATGGCATATACCACCTCTATCAACATCATACTTCATGTAAAACATTGTTAATGACATAATCACCAGTGGTAGAATGTATATCTTTAAATGCTGGGTGTAATCTTCTTGGTTCTAAGTCTATTTGTTATTCTTAAGTCTAAGAATTGGTTTGTAAATACGGACCCAGGTTGATTAATGTAAAATGTTACCAGTAATTATAAAGAAGCTTTATCTGTGTACCTGAATAGGTCTATGTCGCTGATATTTATGCCCCCCTTCGAAGAAGAGGGGGTATATTGCTTTGCTCATGTCGGTCAGTCGGTCTGTCGGTCGGTCGGTCCGTCCACCAGGTGGTTGTCAGACAATAACTCAAGAACGCTTGGGCCTAGGATCATGAAACTTCATAGGTACATTGATCATGACTCGCAGATGACCCCTTTTGATTTTGAGGTCACTAGGTCAAAGGTCAAGTTCACGGTGACCAGAAATAGTAAAATGGTTTTTGAATGATAACTCAAGAACTCATACGCCTAGGATCATGAAACTTCATGGGTAGATTGATCATGACTTGCAGATCACCCCTATCGATTTTGAGGTCACTAGGTCAAAGGTCAATGTCACGGTGACCCGAAATAGTAAAATGGTTTTCGGATGATAACTCAAGAACGCATACGCCTAGGATCATGAAACTTCATAGGTAGATTGAACATGACTTGCAGATGACCCCTATTGATTTTGAGGTCAAAAGGTCAAGGTCACGGTGACCCGAAATAGTAAAATGATTTTCGGATGATAAGTCAATAACGCTTTTGCCAAGGATCATGACACTTCATAGGTAAATTGATAGTGACTCGCAGATGACCCCTATTGATTTTCAGGTCACTAGGTCAAAGTCACAGTGACAGAAATCGTATTCACACAATGGCTGCCACTGCAATGGACAGCCCATATGGGGGGCATGCATGTTTTACAAACAGCCCTTGTTAATATAAATTTGTCATTTTACTTGAGAAGATGAATGTTATTCTTACTTAAATAGATGGATGTTATTCTTTTCATTATTTGTTTAAATTGTAAAAACCTGTTGACTAAGTGTTGTCTTACAATGTTACCAACATGGTATCCATATATGTCAACATTTTATACAGTAATATATGTCACTGCTGTTGCCAATATTCAAATAGCTTACTATCTATAAGTGTATTTGTTTGAATTATTGCTGGTATCAGCCCATCGTGTACCTTATTAGACAATTATGTTTGTAAACTACCATTTCTGTTGTTCTCTTGTTTAATTAAATATAACTATTTGCAGTAACAATAAATTGCTGTGGATATTTGTTAGTAAAAATATCTTGTTTGTACTGTAATTGCATTTTCTGTTAGTGATTATCTAGTACTACATATTTCACAGATTTTCTGGATGTTTTATTCATAATAAATTTCAGAATATCACAACTTAATTTAAGTTTTGTTATGATTTATCTCACAGACCGCTAGATTTATAACTAAAACATAGATAAGCATGCTTGTTTGCCGTAATTCTTGTAAGCTAATTATTTTATGGTAGACGTACCAAAGGATACTTTCATGAATATAAAAATACACATGCAAATTAATTTTTGTGTTTGAAAAGTCTTTTTGCTTAGCTCAAGGCAATATTGATAACAACAAGTGAGTGTCTGTAATATTATTACATTGATGTGTGTAATAATTTTAATAGTTTCAGACAAAAAACCTGGGTAGAACCAGTACTCATTATGAATGCATATTAATTGAATATAACAATAAATCAAGTAATTTTCCTGGGTATGGTTATTATAACCAGTAGTACCAGTACTTACAAAGTATACATATTAATTTAACAACATATTTACAACATAATAAAGTCGTGTTCCTGGGTAGAACCAGTACTTGACACAGAAATACATGAATTCAATGAGAACATAATCAAGTTTCCTGGGTAGGGTTAGTAGAACCGTACTTAGAAAGTATACATATTAATTTTACAACATAATAAAGTCACGTTCTTGGGTAGAATTAGAACTTGACACAGGAAAACATGTTACAGTTTAGAATTAGGCAATAAGAGGTTTCAATATTGCAAATTGCCGTTCTTAAACAGACAAATTCATAGCACAACAATTGAAAAGCTTAAATGAAAATTACCGAAAGAAAAGTACATTTACACACATTTCAAAAGTGTTGGAATAACATTGTTCATAAAATATTATAAACAAGCATAACAAGTTTGTAATAATGTGCATTACAATTTTGACATGAAAACCGCTCCATAGTAAAGACATACATGTTATTTTTAAAGTTAAATGTTATTCATCTTGTCTTATAACCAAAATTATTACATCATGTTGACTGAGAAAGTGTTTGTGTTAAACATAAAATGTTGATAAATAGTTGACTAGAACATTACATCAAGATAAGAAGTGCAGTGAAATGAAAGGGAGCTTACCCCTGAGTTAAAATTACAGAAACTGTAAGATGAACTACAGAGTTACCTCTCTTTAAAATAACAAAGTCTCCACTAAAATCTGGAAAACATTGGAAACAGCTTTGTACAATCTTAAAAGTTATGAGACTAATTCACACATAGTACAGTACAGTTAAAGACTATTAAAAGTTAAACGCATCACACTTTTTAGAGAAGTTTAACTCATCACACTTTTAAGAGAAGTTTAACTCATCACACTTTTTAGAGAAGTTTAACTCATCACACTTTTTAGAGAAGTTTAACTCATCACACTTTTTAGAGAAGTTTAACTCATCACACTTTTTAGAGAAGTTTAACTCAGTACATTATTTTATTTAATTGAAAAATCTCTGAACTAGTTGTTGCCTTACAATGTTACCAACATGGTTTGCATTTATTTCAACATTTTCATGATAAACTTGTTCTTCAAAAACATCATCCAAATAATCCTCTTCAAGGATATCCCCATGTTCAATTCCAAAATTGTGCATAACTACACACGCAGTGATATAGGTCACTGCTGTCGCCAAGTCAGTCCTTATCCCGTAATGGAGTATTGCGAATCTTCTTTTTATAATACCAAAGGTCTGCTCCACAAGCACTCTTGTTTTGCACAGAGCCAGATTAAACTGCTCTTGATTCTGTGCTTCGGGGGTTCGGAAAGGAGTCATCAGGTAGGGTGTACATGGGTACCCAGAGTCTCCAAGAATGAAGCCATTATGAGCTCCTGTTCAGAAATAAAACATTCTTTTGTTAATAAAATTAGTCAACGTGTAAACGCTTAGCAATTTTGAGGTCAAAGGTAAATGACACAAGGGTTTATCCGTTTTAACCAGGTTTTCAGAAGGAAAAAAGTAGTTATCAGATTTCTGAATGTCGGCGGGCGGGCAGACTAAAGTATTTTAATTATTCATAAAACATATCATGTTAATTAAATCCTATTGTATTGTGTTAAATGTATTTAACCCTTTATGACACAAGTTGTATGTAATTTGCTTAGTCATAAGTTATGACTCATAACCATAGACATGTGTATCTGATATATAGCTACCTTGTTCGAACTGGTTCCGTAGATGACACTCTCTCCATATTCTCGCATCATGTGTGCTTCCTGGCCATTTAGCTGTTAAGCTCCTCACTTTTTTGCTGTGGTCACATACCATCTAAATATAAAATAATAATACATAATTTATTATACTATTAATTTTTAATTATACTGATATCATAGTGAATAATGTTAGTGCTATTGAAAATAGAATATTTAATATTAGTTATAGTCATACATCAGTGATAAAAAAAAAACATAATTATGAGTACTGAAAAACTTTGTTGTGACAAAAGCAAACAATATAACATACTTGCACGTTCAAAGAATGGTAGCCTTTTCTATTTATGAAATCGGCTTCGTGGTTCTTTGGCCTTTGAATGCGAACATGAGTTCCATCAATCAGTCCGATTACATTTGGAAATCCTGAATAATCAATAAGATTATTATTTAACAATTATGTTCATTTATTTAGGACAGGTAAATGAAATTCAGCTGGCATGACTGAATCATTTCTTCAGCACAACATCTTAATTCCCGTAACATTGGAGTACCATTTGTAATAAAATCTGCAAAAAATGGTCTTATAGACATGGAGCGGAAATAAAATAGGTATTGAGGACCTACAGACTGATGGGAAGACTAACAGCGTTGTTAAAATCCCACACATCCTTTGAGGGGGGACTTTACAAAGACAGATACATATGCAGGTGTGGAGGATACCATGCTAAAACCAAGAGTGAATTGAGATTAAAAGAAGGGTACATAAATGTATAATTATTTAATCATAACACTGTTATATTCCATGGAGTGATATCAAAATGGCATTTACAGTAAAGAGTGAAGATATAATATTACAATAACTGCGAATTAGGAACATAATGAAACAAAGATTCAATTTGGACTAAACTCGGGTGACATCACCCTTATGTTTATATATGCTAGGCCTCTATCCCCTGTGAACTTGCCCTAGGCATAATTGCATAATGTACCAAGCTATACATAAAACTCTTAGAGAAACACACATAATAAATACTTATATTCTCATTTTGATCGATAACGCTTAACGGCAGATTAATAACCACAATGTCGTAATTATCAAAATGTCATTTTCAGTTAAGAATGAAGATATATAATATTACAATAACTGTGAATAAACGACATGAGAGAAGTATCCACTTTGGACTAAACTCCGGTGACATCGCCCTTCAATTAACGTATGCTTCACCTTTCTGTGAACTTGCATTTGGCATAATGCAGAATGTATCATACAAAACATGAAATGGATACAGTGATAAAAATTACTGAATATAAATAGTGTATAAATCATTTGATTAAAAAAAATCACATCAAAAAATTGTTGGTCCTAACTGCGTATGTTGTTTATGCAATAACGACGACAATGCCCCCACAAAAATGAAGTGCAAGTGAATGATTTCCCTTGGATAAATGTTCTCAGTCAAGGTCATTTAGACAAACACAAATCTGGCACTCACCAGCAATGGACTGAAATCTGGATTTTAGAGTTTTGCACTCTTCCCTGTCAGGAAACCGTACGTAACGGCGAGCTAGTCGAGCTATTGCTCGTCCAACTCGTCGGCAGCATCTTGATACGGATGGCTGACTGACTCGAACAGTGTCTCCTACGACTAGTTGGAAGGATCCAGTCGCCATGGCACGAAGAAATATGCACAGCTGCTGGATCGGCAGGAGAGGAGAATTCCTCAGCGTTCCAAAGTCCAGAGAATCGGCGACCAAATTTAATAAGGTCAGTATAGTTGCCGGAATAAATCGGTATCTCCTATAAACCTCAATTTCCGACAAACTGTCTAGAGGATTTTCTCTGTCAAACAATCTTCTACGCGGGACATTTTCGACGTTTTCAAACAAGATATTGGCGTAACGCATAACGCGAACGGCCATCTTGGAAGCTTAAAGAATTATTCTAAGAATGCCCCGAAGCATTCTTAGAATTTTAAAGAAAATTCTTTATTCTTAAGAATTTTCTTTAACAAAATGAGTTCGTGAATAAGACTTAAGAATTTTTTCTTAGACTTAAGAATTTTCTTTATTTTCAAGTCTAAGAATTGCTAAAGAATTGTTGGTGAATACGGCCCTAGATGTGTTACAGTCAAGAAAGCCTCCACGATACAGGTATGAGCAGAGACCAGGTGCATACAGTTGCCAACATGCTATTTCATACACACAAACCTGTCTTCTCCACCAGTTGATCATTTGAGGAAAGTTATTTTTCAATTGCTTATCGGACCGCTTGTCTTGAATTGTGGTTTTGAACTTTGAGCTTCGGTCACAGATTTGCACGGGTCATGCCATTTTAGAAAGGGACCTTTGAGCTAGGGAACAAAGTGTATCTTTATTTTAACTTTTACCAATTGAATGATTAAGTACTATTTCAGACCAGATTTCTTGTACTAATATTTTACTTTTAACTTTAAGCATAATCATTTACTTTTAAGCTAGAAACACACGCGTGAAACGACTCGGATCGGCAATGTCGGGATGTAAAGACGAAATTATTAAACATGTGTTTTCTTCAATAGCTAGCTTGTATGTAATTAATAGATATGGTGGGGCTACATATATATTTGACTTGCTTTGGTGGTGTCTTTTTACTACAACGTTTTGAATTTCATTGAAAAGACTTAGTAAGTATTGGGAACGACTCAACGAATTAAGTGAACGACATACCTAACTCGTGTACATGCGTAGTTCGAAGTTTACCAGGTTTTCCGCGCCTGTGTCGACATTATGTGGGAATCCGCAGCGCGTTCCAGCACTCGTACCTAACAAACTTAATTTCGAAAGATTTGTAAATTATAACTGCAATTTCCAGAAATATAGTTTTACTGAAAGAGAGTCAATTTTAGTGTGGTCGTGTGCAGGCTAGTTCCCAGGCCCTGGCTGTCGAGTATTTTTTCACGAAAGGCCCACAGTACACTTTCCCTCAATACGAAGGCAGATGTGTTTTATTGTCCCTGATAAACAAGGGGATTAGCGCTATTGTACTCGAAAGTGGAGATAATGTTTTCGTATCGCCTTGTACACACATCCCTGATCAGTCAGTTACCCCTTGTGATCCTAAATGCTTCATCTATCGATGGTATCACGTCTTTTAATTGGCCAAGGAAAGAGAAGCAGCGAATGAAAGCAAGTTATACAGGAGGCCGTAGGTCTGAAAATTGCTGACGTTAACAATTTGTGGAAAACACATAATGTTGGAGGCCATTAGAGTCAGAGAGGTGATATGGATAATTGTCATTAATTTGATCCGACAAGTTTCTTTGTCTTAGTCCAAGGCTCATGTCTATGCCGCATCAATGGACCGTAACGAAACTCATTCTTAATATGTAACCCAGTGGGCATCAAACGTTGTGCGAACGTTGCTGCAACGAAATATTTAAGTCACAACGTCGGCAACCATTACCGAACGTTGCCACAACGTTGCATACAAAACATTACCCGGACGTCCGGGTAATGTTTTGTATGTGCAAACGTTGTGGCAACGTAATATTTAGGTCGCAACGTCGGCAAGCATTACCGAACGTTGCCACAACGTTGCATACAGAACATTACCCGGACGTTACATCACACGATGCAGTTTGGTTGTCACAATGGTGTATATGAAAGTTCTCCCGACGTTTTTTTTCCAACGTTGCTGCAACGTTGTATTTAGGTTGCATTCAAACGTTGCAGTTTGGTTGCCACAATGGTGTATATGAAAGTTTTCCCGACGTTTTTTTCCAACGTTGCTGCAACGTTGTATTTAGGTTGCATTCAAACGTTGCAGTTTGGTAATGGTGTATATGAAAGTTTTCCCGACGTTTTTTTTTCCAACGTTGCTGCAACGTTGTATTTAGGTTGCATTCAAACGTTGCAGTTTGGTTGTCACAATGGTGTATATGAAAGTTTTTCCGACGTTTTTTTCCAACGTTAGTGCAACGTTGTATTTAGGTTGCATTCGAACGTTGCAGTTTGGTTGTACCAATGGTCTATATGAAAGTTTTCCCGACGTTTTTTCCCAACGTTGCTGCGACGTTTTTTCCTAACGTTGCTGCAACGTTGTATTTAGGTCGCATTAAAACGCAGTATTTTTAAATTCTATTTTTTAAATATATAAAATTAAAAAAAATAAATATTTACTGCCAACCGCTCTTTCGATTATTATCGGCAGATATGCACACTGTCGAGTCCGTTTCCTAGAGAGAACCATGTACTTGGTGTCTAAAGAGGAGGTAATAAAATGCTCTCCGAGTAGGAATCGTAGCATCAATGAAAATATGATTTCTTGTAAATTTTAGAAGTTCTTTTTTTTTAATTTTACAGATCAGTTGCTTAAACTTAAAGATGCTAAAGATGAACTTAAACTCAAAATCGCCGGATAAAATATTTTGTTTAAGTTGTGTTATGCATTAAAATGGTAGAATCTAGTTTCAAAGTTTCAACAAAAAATTAATAGTCAACATTTTGTCTAAAACATTCAATTGTCGCCGTTGTGTATTGGATGAGGTGTCCGCCTAGCGATCGGGAGTTGGTGGGTTCGATTCCCACTCGGGGAGCGTTTCATTAACTCCTATAGACATCAAATAATGGTTCTTTCTAGAAACGAAAAGGTCCATAACTGCCGATACTAATCGAAAAAGCGATAATTTTCACCGTTAACTGTGAAATGACGTCATTTTTTTGACGAAATGACGTCATTGCTTCAGCGAAATTCTTTAGTTAAACGCTTTAACAATGTATATAAACGGTGAAAAGGCATACAGTAAAATAAAAAGAAAATTTGTTAGATTCGGTGGAATATCGATTTTAATTCACTCGTGATCATAGAAAATATATATTTTCACTCGTGGCTGCGCCACTAATGAAAATATTATTTTTTATGATAACTCGTGAATTAAACTCGATAATCCACCAAATCCAACAAATATCCTCTATTTAATGCGACCTAAATACAACGTTGCAGCAACGTTGGGAAAAAACGTCGCAGCAACGTTGGGAAAAAACGTCGGGAAAACTTTCAACCAAACTGCAACGTTCGAATGCAACCTTAGTACAACGTTGCAGCAACGTTGGATGCCCTCTGTGAATGTAGGTAAATTGTCCAAAATAACCAGAAAAAGTTAGTCGAATTTTTTTTTTTTTTTTACATTTTTCGACTATTTGTGTGGGCTCGTTATTTTGTATAACAAATTGATAAGTTTTGAAGTGGAAGCAGCTGGGGGCAGGGGCTTGTAACTATTGACGAGTGCTTGTGGAAATACACACACACATGCGGGGAGTTGGCCATTGTGTCACACCGGTCTTACTGACAATAACGTAGTGACGTCACCATTTATGTATAGAATGGGGCATTGTGTCACACCGGTCTTTATTTTTCTTGACATAAAGTCGTATGTTTTCCATTTAATTTATATGGCGCTCTAGTCTTATTTATAAGAATTTAGAGATACTTTTTATATGGGCTAAATTCTTTGCTCCAAATATTACCCATATAAAAAGTAGCTTAATATTTAAGAGCGTCAACAATTTGGACTAATGGTGCTCAATTTTAGCTCGGCTGTTTTCGGGGAAAACCCTAGGTATTGTCATAGCTCGTCGTCAGATGTCCGCGTGGTGCTAAAACCTTTACATCGGCTCTAAAATCAAAGTGCTTCCACCTATAACATTGAAACCTCACATGTATATGCACCGTGATGATTTCTACACACCACACCCATTTTGGGGTCACTCGGTCAAAGGTCAAGGTCACTAACCTCTAAAAAATTCTTTTAAATTTCATTTATTCAAAACTGCACCGCAGCCTAGCTTGGCACCCATAATGTGGTGCTCTTGTTTATATATAATTTTAAAAATGTATTAATAACCAGAATAGTTTATGCATGTATAAATAAAAAGATACAGCCATGAACAGTGTGTTTTAATTTTTAATAAATATGCTTTGATTGCGTATATGCAAAACAATGAAGTCCATATATTGTTAACTGATTTTTAAAATGTTGAATGTCACACATTACGTACCAGTCCATTTATATACCGAAACTTTATGTACCACTATCTGACACTTTATGTACCATATTTATAATATAAAGAGATAACTAATTTAATATGAATGTGTGTTATTGATGAAATGTATTTTGTGTGATAGTATTTATGAATTTAGACTTATATATTGGCGATAGATTTTATATTTTGTCAGATTGTCTAAGTGTCACTGAGTGTCTTAGTTTAATTTATTAGCCCAAGTACATGTAGTACTTAATAAATGATTTATTAGTCTTACCTGAAATTTAAGTAAATTATAAAAATTCATTTGTCTCTTATCTTATCCTGACTAAGGATTATAAAGTCTAAAATGTTTGTATTATATTGTATAATTGAAATATGATACTTTGAAGAGAAGAGAGAATGACCTCAATGTTCAAACTGTAAAAAAAATCAAAATTATTTCCTTCTTTAGACTTTAATCATGTTTAGAGAATGACCATAATTCATCAGGACTGCTATGAATGAATGGACAATAACACCTATATTTTATGTAGGTGGTACATAAAGTTTCAAAGTACCGGTAGTACATTAAAGGTCTGGTACATGTACATAAGGTGTTACACATTAAAATGTTCATGGTATTAGTGTTTCAATAATGTAGTGTTTCTTATTATGTATTGCTTAGGTTGTTTTGTTTCAAATTTCAAATTTGCATTTATTTTAAAGCATTTTCAGTCACTTTGTGAATTCCATGTTTTTTGTAATAAGGTGAATTATGTTGTACATGGTGTCAAATATTAATTCATGGTCGCTATGCTGTAGAGAATGATGTCCGCTGGGCGTGGGTTCGATCAATACTCTGGGAGTTCTCCTTATCATCTCCATGGACAACAAGTTCTGGTGTACCAAGTAGTAGTAGTTGTAGTAGTAGTAGTAGTAGTAGTGGTGGTGGTGGTGGTGGTGGTGGTGGTGGTAGTAGTAGTAGTAGTAGTAGTAGTAGTAGTAGTAGTAGTAGTAGTAGAAGTAGTAGTAGTAGTAGTAGAAGTAGTAGTAGTAGTAGTAGTAGTAGTAGTAGTAGTAGTAGTAGACTAGTAGTAGTAGAAGTAAGATCAGTAGTAGTAGTCGTAGTTGTTGTTCTTGTTGTAGTAGTAGATAATTAATTAATTAGTAGTAGTAGTAGTAAGAGTTGTAATGGTTGTGTTTGTATTTGTATTGAATTCTGATAATACAACACAATGATGCTGCTGCTAACAATGATGATGATGAATATGATAATGCTGCTGCTGATTGTGATGATGATTATATGATGGGACTTTGGTATTATAAAATTTGTGAGGTTCAAACACAAAACCTGTTGGATAATAAAACTTCTCATTTTATGACAAAAGAGCTAGATTGTAGAGTAAAAAATAAGTATAAAATTCGCTAATAGGAAAGCTACCATTAAAGGACCATGATTTGTGGGCTTCATCAAAAGCAATACATGAAACAGTTATATCTCTTTCAAATGCACTCAATATTGCTGTTCCTATTGATATGCTCAGAAATGCTTCTGGATGGGCATACACCAATGAGTACTTTCCTTCAGTTATTTCCTCTAAAGACACATTAACAACACTGTCGCCCTTAGCAGGAATTCCGGACGCCCCCCCTAAGATGTTCCCTCACCAGACATTTCCCCCATTTTAGTTTTAGTGCTTACATTACCCCCCTCCTCACAATAAATTTATAATGGTTTGGTTGAAGTAAAATCTTGATTTATTATCAAAATGATTTTTTTGCTTATGTAATCTTATGTAATTAACTTTTTATATGAAGCAGCTTGTTTGTTGTTTTCTTTGGATTAATCATTCATTATTTTTGTTAAACTGTTTAAGGAGTGCATGTTAATCATTAGTAAGACGTGCATGTTGGTGTACTAGAGGAATACTAGAGGAATACATGAGATATTCTCAAAATCTTACACATGTTGTTTTTAATATAATTAAATAGGATCAATTGATGAATTAATTCAGTTTGAGTCAACTTGGGCTGGGTTGTAGAACTATAGTTATTTGTTGTTTTTAATCCAATTAAATAGGGTACTATGTAACTGTCAAAGAAAATATGCATTCATATGCATATAAGCCAAGTTTTGGATGTCACTGATATTTTCAATTTTACTAGTACCTAATTAAGACTAATTAAAACAGAATTGGACTTTCCTTGCAAAGTATTTATTATTAATAATAAAATAAGCTAATGTAATCAAAACATATTGATATTTTAATAATTTAACTCAATGATATTAATAATATTTAAATTTGCCCCAAAAAACTAGGGCATGTAGATAGGAAGGATTTTTTTTTTGAAAACCAACAGTGTTGTCAGTGTAAAATATTTGTAAACCTTCTTCAATTTCAGTTTCACATTTTATGACCTGCAACACATTCTATGCTACTTAATTTTACTATGGTAAGTCATTAAAGTGTTATTTATTTTTCAACTATATAATGTGCTAATCTCATATAATGAATTACTACCCCATTTAAAGATGACACCTAATCTAAATTCATTAATACACTAGTTATAATTGTTTTATTGTAACATACTATTCCACTAAAAAATGACCATCATAGAACATCAATGCTGTGCTTTTACTAAAATTTTCATTGATCTCAATTATTTAAAGAAAAAAATCTATCAAGCACTTATAAAAAAATATATAATTAGGGTGTCAAAATTTAACAAACTGAACAAGTCAATTTGAACTTCTCTTGCAATGCAAATGGAGCCACTTGAAATACCAAATTGTTCCCATACTAGTCGGCAATATAGTTATGACATTGTGTCTATTCATAACATGCATCAGATGCACCTTCTGAAACTTTTTAAGCGGTTTTGAAAACGCTATTTCATTGCAAACTTTCGTCAATAAAGGATACATGTTGTTATACAACCGAAAGTGAAAGTACAGTTTAAAAAAATGAATAAAGAGCGAAATTGTTGAAAACTTACGAAAATTTTAATTAATACTAACATAAGACCGTAAGACTGAACAAAACTATACTTAACTTTTAAATCATAACATGAAAGTTTACTTATAAAGCAAATTCTTCATTCATCCGCGGACTTCTTTGTGTCGTAGTCATAAATGCCTCCAAATGGAGGTGCGTGATGCGTCTAAGTATAGAGGTGACAATAACGTAGTGACGTCACCATTTATGTATAGAATGTAGAATGGGGAGTTGGCGACAAATGCCTTGGTGCTTTTTACGTACATGCGTACTTAGTCCTTGAACCGGTGCAGACTCATGTGATCGCATCGGGAGTTTTGTTCGATTTTGGGAGTAAACAAAAACAAACGTAAATAACTTACAATGGTGTGTGGGAAGCGATGTGGAATCGCAACTGGAGTTGTTGGTGTTTTCTTTCTAGCAGCGGGAATAGTTTTCCTTTTTGTTGCTAAGACTTTGGTTAATAATCAAATTTCAAATGTAAGTTTAATTTTTGCAACTAATTTCGGATTATTTATTTTCGGATGTAGTTAAAGGGACATCTTCACAGGTAGTCGAAATCACATTTTTCTTTGTTTCACCGATTTAATAAATAAAAAGATGAGAATGATAGTTTAGGCGATTCTATAAGGACAAGATGCTGCGCCTATTTCCATTGTATCTCTTGAGTAATGATTACGTAATGGGAAAATCCAAGTTTTTCTTGGATGTTATCATTGGTTCATAGTACTTTTTTTTAATGGAAACCACTGCAAATGCATCAGATGTATGGCCACCAAAACTTCTGAAAAGATGGAAAGTGTAAGAAATTGAACTGGGTCTTTACTGGATCTTGGTATTTGGTATTGGTATAAACTAACCCAGTATTATCGCAAGTTGTCTATTCTCGTGGGATCCCTTCAATGTCTTCTTCTTCTTCCACTACAGCACTCCTTCTAAATAGAAGATTATGTGTCGGCGCCTATTGGTTAAGGGGTGAAAACTGTACAAAAGTGCTCAATTGGGTTTTTATTTTAAAATTATTTACATTCAATGGTTGTAAGTGTTTACAGGTGGATAAAGGGGACAACAGGGGTTTTTCTGCTATGTAAAAAAGGCTGTAAAATGGACCCGATCCCTAAGCAAACGGAGTTGATCCCAAACCTAAATTATATTTTTTTTCCCAATTTAAAAAAAAAAAGATTTTTAGACTCTATATCTCATTTTTTTAAACAACCTACAAAATATATAACCATAATTTATATGATTTTTATCCAAATTGGCCAGGAAAAGACCTGTTGTGTCAATATCTGTTGATAAAAAATCCCAATTTGGTCCTGTTTGTCCATAAAAAAATCCCCAAGTTTGCCACTTTTATGATTAAAAAAATCCCAATTTGACCAGACTCCTTTTCCCAAAATGGTTGGAAAACCCCTAGTCTCATTTATAAGACGCGCAAAGAATTTAGAGATACTTTTTATATGGGCTAAATTCTTTGGAACGTCTCATCGTTGAAGGACCTTTTTTGTGGTGGAAACCAGAAAGTTTAAATTTTCATCAATTTGCGTAAAATTGCAAAATAACATTACCAACTCATTCAGTTTTAATTCAGAAGTTCATTTTTACATCAAATATCTTCGATTCTAAGTTAGAAAGGCATAAATTCTTCAGTTAAACTTCTGCTTAAATTGCAAAACAATCACTGACCTGTAGCCATGTCATGAAACTGATTTAAATATGAACCAATCAGAAGAAGGCATTACGGTGTAACGTGTACGCGTAATTTTATTTAACATGAGCTTTAACACCGACTTTTACCTAACTAGATCTAGTATGCTAATCTTTGTCGATTTAATAAGCATATGTTCAAAACAGATATGGTGCAGTTTCTATTCACTGTTCTAAGTTTCAGGAAGTGTTTATGCATGTCTTTTTCGCACCTCTGTCTGTGTTGTTTTATGTACTTACATTCTACGTTACAAAGGACGGTATACTGTACGATCTGTTTCAATATTATTTATGTACAGTATAAAAATAAAAGATGTAATTTATTTCAGAACTTTTTAATTGTCAATTTAGAAAAAAAACAATGCTAAATTAATCCAGAAAAGTATAACATCGGTTTACTATGTAACGCGCTGCACCACAACAGACGAACGCAAACTGTATTTTACGCTGTTTATTCTTCCACTTTAAACCAGATACTTTACATCGAGGTCGTGTTATCGATTTATATCTACACAGCGAGCGAATCGAGAGATATTGAAAAATTGAATAGTGGTTTGATTTAAATTGCCCAGGCGTGCAAAATTCAAAGTGTCATTACATAATTTTTACGGAACATTATCGAGAAATGAATTATCTACACAGGTATGTACATATTATTGCAATCCGTTGTTATTAAGTGTCTTATATCGGGGCTTGAATGTTGCGCACAAAATCCTTGCGCAACAATATAGACAAAGAACAAATAATTCCCACCACATAATTGGTCTTTCACCCTTTGTACGCTCCAAATATTACCCATATAAAAAGTAGCTTAATATTTAAGAGCATCAAAAATTTGGACTAGAAAACCCCCTGGACAATGACAGCCACAGGAGTAAGGGTTTTGAAAACTTCTACTGTGGCTGCCTCATGTATGTGGTTAGGTAGTGAATAAAATTGTATTACTGATCTTGGGTAGAATGAGAATTTATAAGTCTTTTGAAGTTTGAATGTGTTTAAAACAATGGTTTAATACTGCTGAGTCTGGATCGGCGGTCGACAGGAACAAGGAGATTATCTGGGGGAGTGATGGCAACTATATGGTGGATAATTTTATATAGCATGATTTGACGGAATTTTGTTCTGCATGTCTCAAGAGTGGTCGTCTATCATATAAGCACTTTGACAGTATCAATAGTTTACCCCTGATCATGATTGTCATTAAGATTCTGCCTTAAAGGCTCATTGTGGATTTGAGGGGCTGATCTTTATGATTTTTTAATTTATTGGGTCCCCTCCCCCCTCTCCAACACACATATTTTTTTAGATGCATAAGCAAAATCTTAGCTTTTGAGCTGGTTTGAACACATGATTTTATCACAATACCATGTAGAATGCTTATGTATCATTTTGAACATTCCGGGAAGTTTTAATTATTCACACATATTAAAACTATTATAATACAATTCAGAAACAGTTGAAAAAGCTTTAGTCTTTTTACTCCAAAGTTTGTAATAAATAATTAAATAATCAGCCATTTTTCTTTCTATGTAATGTCATTTGTTAAATGCTAGGGTCTTTCCATGTCCCAGAGCGCTTGAAGTCTGACCTGGATATACAAGGCAAGCCTTAAAAATACTCTTGCACTTATATTGGACATAGACACACTGCCTGGTGCAGGCATGTATAATAAATTAAGCCACATCTTGTCTTTTTTATCAGAAATAAAATAAAATCCAAAATAAACAGATGATTTTAAACTCCATGAAACTAGTCTTCTCTACCCACTACGCCTAGGTACAGCTCATGGATCTTTCATTAAGTTGCTTTAATGACTGCAGAAGAGTGAAAATACTGCTGTGAATTTTTATGCATCTCAATGGTATTTCTAATCTGGTGAACAACAACACTCACTCCAACATTTTTTTGCACTACTGGGAAAAGTATTGGAACCTGCAGCTCAATTTGCAAAAATTAGGGCGAAAACAGCTGAAATTGGGAAAATTTGCATAGTGAAGTCTTCAGATTGGGAAATGAATTTATTTGATTTGTTGCTAACAAATACTTTAAAATTGACAACTAAGTGTTGTCAAGTTATTAATATTATATTACTACTTAGGTTCAAGCCATAGAGCTGCATAGAGAAATGAACTAAATGTAGCATTTTATTAATTAAACAAAAATATTTTTTTTTGAAACCTTCAATTAGGATTTTTTGGATACAATTGGGAAATTTTTGAGGTTTTTCCCTATAGGGAATGTGCCATTTTCCAGTATTTAATAAAGAAGAAAAAAATCGCTGCACTCAAGTAGGTATATGAATGATCAATGCAATCTTTATTCACAGAAAATCCTGACAATTTACACTATATTAAAGACCTATGCCGTGATCTATTACCATGAAGCACCATCCTGTAGGCAGAGTTTTGCCAGTATAAAATCAATATGAGCGAGTTAAAATCTTCATTAAACATTTTCTCTGAAATAATATTAAATCAGAACAATGCACATGCTTCTCTCACAATTTACATTAAAGCTCCTTGAGGTTACATTTTGCTTAATAATTGAGATGTGCAATGACATTCTCTGTAGGAAAATCATCTTGATTTACTGGAAGATTTATTTTCAGTTAATAACACTTTAAATGTTACTCTGTTCTTGACCTGCGTGCAGGGAAGGAAATTTTGGTAACAAAGAAATCACTGTGATGTTTTAACATTGGAAACTACAGCCGGAAACTTGGATGACAATCAATTAAACAGAAGAGGGAAATAAATGTTGAAAAACTGAACTTATGTGTGCCTTCTGACACGTCACATCACATACCGGTATTGTTTTAATTTCTTAAAGCTAAGAATGATCATTTAGAAAATGTATGATTATGTGGGTCGTTATGTGCAAATTGGTGACATTATTTTTGACTTAAGGTGAAGGTCTTGTTAAATTGCATAAGGATTTGAATCATTATATTGTGACCTTGACAACACAGATCTGGAACTTGTGAACTCTATTAGCATAGATTGAAAGCTAGGATTGTATCCTGTATTCATATTATGCTTTGTTTGTGCAGGTTTTGAAAGATATTAATGTACCCATCAAACGATAAGAATCACTTACTTTTTATTTTTATGCACCCGATAGGGTGGCATAAAGCAGTTGAACTGTCCGTCAGTTGGTCTGTCAGTCCGTCCATCCGAAAACTTCATTGCCCATAACTTTTGCAATATTGAAGCTAGCAACTTGATATTTGGCATGCATGTGTATCTCATGGAGCTGAACATTTTGAGTGGAGAAAGGTCAAGGTCAAGATCATCCTTCAAGGTCAAAGGTCAAATATATGGCTTCAAAGTGGCGCAGTAGTGGGCATTGTGTTTCTGACAAACACATTTCTTGTTAAAATTCTATTTGTGTTTTTATACTCGATCTATATATAGATCTTTTGTTTAAATATTTCAAATTTGGGATTTTAATGACACGTAAAAATAATGCCTAATTCAGTGAACAAATCCATTTCAAGACGTATGTCACTTGTCATAATTCAAAACATTACAGTATAGCGTCGAAGATGAAAGGGGAAAGTTCACATTCTGGATTTCAGACAGAGTTTGTTGTAACATTGCTAAAGCAGATGCATTGCTTGAGTACATAGCTTACATCTGTAATGTCGTGTAACTTTGGTATATTTTCAGCAAATAACTTTGAAGAACAATGCCACATTCAACAACTGGGTCACAAACCCCACACCCATTTATTTCCAAATCTGGGTATGGGACCTGCAGAATCCGCTTGAAGTGAAGCAGGGATTACGACCTGCACTGGCACAAAAGGGCCCATACACATACCGGTATGAGTACATTACCACCTGCACTGGCACAAAAGGGCCCATACACATACCGGTATGAGTACATTACCACCCGCACTGGCACAAAAGGGCCCATACACATACCGGTATGAGTACATTACCACCTGCACTGGCACAAATGGGCCCATACACATACCGGTATGAGTACATAACTACATTACCACCTGCACTGGCACAAAAGGGCCCATATGAGTACGTTTTGGAAATGAGACTTTTACACTTTTATTTTTCATAATAAATAACTTAAGAGCTGCCTTAGAAGTTCTCTTATTCCTGCATTTGTTTGCCCCCATTAGGGTGGCATATAGCAGTCTTAACTGCATCTGTGCATCTATCAATTGCATTCCATTTTTGGGACTTTTTTTCTGCAACACTTTCAGATATTTACCTGATATTTGGTGTGTGAGTCTATCTATATGACTTACAGATGAAGTTTGAGTTTTGTTCCGGTCAATTGTTTTTTGGCGAAGTTATGGGCCTTGGACTAAGAAAATATTGCATGGCTCTGTGTTGGACGTTGTCAATTGGTTGATACTGTTTATAACCCCGAACTGGATATTTAATTTATGAGAGCTGCCCTTTTGCAGACGACATTTTAGCAGACGACAAATTGCCCAGCATGCAAAGGGTTAAGCTCAGAACCTGGCTCAATTTGTGCTTTTTGTTTCCGCCAAACAGGACAATTCTAGCCAGTAACATCGGAGGGTTAAAGGAAGGCTCATCTGAGCAAAAAATCAGTTAATGCCAAAAGTGTCTTCCCTGATCATCCAGTTTAAAGTGGAGAGGAAAATATTTAACGACACTTTATGCAGATGCAATAACCCTTTGCATGCTGAGAAATTTGTTGTCTGCTAAAATGTCGTCTGCTGAATTTATAAAATTAGCATTTTTTTAAAAGAATATTATCAGAATAGCAAACAGTTTGGGTCCTGATGAGACCCCACGTTCTGTGGCGTCTCATCTGGATCCAAACTGTTTGCAAAGGCCTTTAAAATTCGGTTCTCGCACTGAAAGGGTTACACTTTTTTTTCCCATAGCAAAGCTCATATACAAATGTTTTATTACCTGTCCCATTCCTATTGCAGTGAGAACCGTCACAAGATTAATGTGACCTTCCATGACAACAATGGTACAGTGACATACCGCGAGGACAAATACTACATCTTTGATAGGGACCTTTCAGTTGGACCAGAGACAGACACGTTTACAACAGTCAACATCCCTCTCATGGTAAGCTTATTAACATTACTAGAATATCCTGGTTAGTTTAAACCTATTTATTTTAGCTTGATTGCATCTGAGTTCATTTCCTGGGACTAGAACTAGTACTTGGTGTCTCTGGGCAAGATTGAAGGAAAGCGCACAGTTGGGATTGAACCTGTAACCTTTCGGTTGCCAGGGATGACATTTTCCGCTTTTATGGAATTTTGAGTTTGAAGGAAGACTCTTCTTGATGAAAATCCAGTTTAGGCGAAAAGATAAGCTTGTGTGGACTGCACAGGCTAATCTGGGGCGACTCATTACGCACATGCATTAAACCCCCTATTCATAGAGCGCGGCTTATTTGTATTTAGGGCTAGTCCTGTCAGTGTCACTTTTGTGTAAATAGAAAAAAGGTTTCTACTTGATAACCTTACAATATATTTGAGTATTATGTTAAAATGTTGATTAATCTCTTTTAGGTGATTGCCAACATCGTGAAACGGGAATTCTCTTGGCTGCAGAAGTTAGTCGACTCGTTGCTGGACTGGGGAGAGACAGATGTGTTTATGACCCTGTCTGTGAAGGACCTGGTGTGGGGGTATGATGAACCCCTAATTAACAAGACCATTGGTGTTCTAAAGGAGCTAGGCTTCCCGCTTAAGATTGACGACCATTTTGGGATCTTTGTTGGGGTAGGTATTCTGCTGGCTGTGTGTTTGTAAACAAATTGGAGCTTGATTCTTTGAAAACCAGGCTCAATGCATGTGAGTGAGGTGTCGTCCCAGATTAGCCTTTGCAGTCTGCACAGGCTAATTGGGGAGAACACTTATCAACTTTCACCTTTATGGAATTTTTTCTTTCAAAGGAAGTCTCTTCTTTAAATAGAATCTAGTTTAGACAGAAAATGTAGAAAATGCAGACTGCACATGCTACTCAGGGATAAAACTTGCACGTACATTAAGCCCTGTTTTCCCAGAGACTGGCTCATATATAATTTAGTATCAACCAGCTTTAACCCTTACAATGTGGGAACCGAATTTTTAAGGCCTTTGCAAACAGTTTGGATCCAGATGAGACGCCACAGAACGTGGCGTCTCATCAGGATCCAAACTATTTGCTATTCTGATTGTATTCTGTGAAAAAAAATGAAGAAAATGCGAATTTTATAAATTCAGCAGACGACATTTTAGCAGACGACAAATTTCCCAGCATTCAAAGGGTTAAATGTGCTCAGTATTGTAAGTATGAAGCTGTGTTACTCAATACTGATGTGCTTTATTGATGAGATACAAATTACAATTTTGAACATGTGTTGCAGTTTTATTTTTAATAAGGGTTCAGTAATAACAAATTTTTAAGACAGAATCTATGTTAATAAAAATATGGCTTATAATTATGACCAGTTTCCACGAAATGGGAGTCTGATTGTTTGACTGTTGACAATGTTGTTAGCACATTGTTATCTTGAGATTACTTAGAGCTACCAACTTCATAGTTGGAACAGTTTAAGAGGAAAGGAAGAAAACTATAGCTTTTAGGGTTGTCACATGGGCTTGCAAGATGAAAGTGATGAGGTACTTTTAATAGTCAGTTTGAGGGCAAACAAGTTTTACAAACATCTCTTGTTATATTATGGATCAGTCTAGACAAGTTTGTAGATTGGGTTGTTTACTTAACATAATATAAAAAAATCTGTTATTTGAACGTGTCATGGGAAAATGGGTCTGTGCCTAATGCGACCATTTTAACTCCAAACCAGCCAATGCATCAGCGCATTCTGGTCAGGAGGTATGATGAACGCTATTGAGCCCATGAAAGAATGTGTGACCTTATAGCAGACAGGGAAACTCGTGACCAGACTGGGCTTATATGACCTATTTTCGTACGACCAAGCTCATTTATCAATGGATAGATAAATCACAGTGTTCGACACTAATGGGAGTCCGGTAGTCCGAGACTTGTGGAAATGAGACTCGGACTCCTCGTTTTTGTGTCAAGGAAGCTTGCGGACTCCTTCAAAATCATCAGTGAATTATAAAAAAATGCCTTTGTTTATTTATTCGTTTCGCAAAATCTGTGCACAAAGAAAATTTTACTCAGAATAGTCATTGTCGATCACTGTCTATAAAAACTTTTAGTTTCATTTGTTTATTGTCACATTTCAATTGTAATTATTTAATATTCACCCTCTACATTATCATACCGCAGAAGGAAGTTTTTAATACCAAGTCATGACCTCACACTTTAACCACTGCTTGAGAGCTGAAGAGTTCTTCTTTACAAGGAAGATTATAGACAGCTGGTCTATTGTTAGTGAGAAGTCTTCAATCAAAACTTAGTGATGTCGGAAGCATATAGAAAACAAGAACAATATCATTTGTACTATGCACTTGAATAAGTATATTTCTGTTTTCCTATGAAAACCCTGTCTGGTCAACAAGTTTGTTGTCAGAAGGTGCATTTTTATGCTCCCCGAAAATTTTCTAATAAAATATTTTTTTAGGTGATTATTAACACATAGATTGACAAAGCACATCATCGGGGAGCATCCATCAGTTTCACTGATATTTTTGTTTATACTTATTATTGTATTATTATGCTGAAAATACTTTGTCAATTTTGTAGTGTATGTAAGCAAAAAAAAAAGAAATTCCATTTAAGAGTTTTAATCAAACGACTTGGAAAGCAAAGGACCCCAGTCTATTAACAAAATTGTTCAATAAAAACCCTTTTTACAGTGCTCTGTCATAGCTTACACACATGCGCCTAGCAAGAGTCCATATTAGATCAAATGAGAACAACTTGCTTACAGTGAGCTTTTGTGATTACATTTTGCTGATTGTTTATCATCGTTCCTGCATTGTCTGTTGTAAAAATGCACATTGTTAACACTAGAGACTTATGTCGTCTGCTAGAATAAGTCCCATTAAGGACCGATCGCTACATTTCCCCCTGATTCTGAAAACTTCTCCCTATTTCTTAAAACTTCTCCCTACTGTGAGCTGAGGGATAAGTGACTTCTCCCTAAAATCTGAGCCAAGCTAGAGCCCTGGAGAGAATATATTTATTTCCAGTATTCATGAAACATTGCAAGAAATTGGTCTAAATGAAAATTGGGTAAATTACAAAAATGTGTTCAAAACCTAGGTTGCTTTGTCGAATTAAATAAAATGTTTCTGAACTTTTCAGAAGTTACATATTTGCCCAATCCTCACGAAACTTGATCAGAACGCTTTTTCTAATGGTATATCTGCTGAGTTTGAAAACAGTTCAGGTCTACTGAAAAATATGAGTGCCAGTGGGCCAAGACATTTTCCTTATGTGGGTGTTATGAAACTTTGTGAACAATCTAGCAATCAAATGTTTTGCAAAATCATAATGAAACTATCACAACAATTGTGCTCATGATATTTCAACTGAATTTGTAATTGCTTCAGTCTGTGCCAAAAGATGACTTAAGGTGAAAGTAGTTTAGTAAGAGATTATATAGAAGTCATTCTTGTTGATCGTTCGGCTCGTCCGAAGTTTAAAAAAGTTTTTTGAAATAATCCCCTGGGTTGATAAGTGGCTCTCCCTGAGGGTTTCTTGCTTTGTATGTTAGGAGCAAACACTTTAAAAATGTCTACTCTAAAACCGCAAGGCCAAAAGGTTTGGTTTTTGGAATGTATCATTTTAATTTTTATTCTGGGTTTCTACCAATTTTTTTAAAATATCGTCCCACGGGGAAAAACTGGCCACGCCCAATGATGAAAAAATGTATGAAGACTTAAATATTAAAAAAAGTTTTCTGTCAAAACGTTAGGGCAGGGAATTAGTTTTTGTTTAGAATTGAATTCTGGTCCTTTAACAACTATGTTAAAATCATCCCTCTTGGGTTATAATTGACCCTGCGTTACTTGTTGTATTATATATATTTAGTGAAAACTTTGAAAGTCTTCTTTTCTGAAACAGCAGTGCCAAGAGGCTTGTTATTTCGCATGTTTAGTCTTATAGTAGTCCTGTGCTACAGTTGTTCAAATTATGCCCCCTTAGGTAAAAACTGGCCACAGCCCAGGACTGAAATTATTGATGAAGACTTGTGTAGTTAATATAGATAACTTACGCTAAACAGTGTCTAATCACTATAAACAATCATCACAATACCTGTAATTGTTTACACAATGCACATTATACAGTCCCAATGCACTGAGGATGGGAATGACTGTGAATCAGTTGTGCATAAACAACCCCATGCCACTAGCATTTGATAATGTCAGGGTCTTTGTTGCGTTTTTTGGCTTTGTTTTACTATGTTAACAATTATTGGGAAAATGTATAAAGCAATGAGCTTTAATGACCAATCCTGAGGATCAACAAGCAAGCATATATATAAATGCATTATAAACAATAATATTTTTATGTCCCCCACAACTATAGTGGGGGACATATTGTTTTTGCCTTGTCCGTTGGTTTGTTTGTTTGTTTGTTTGCCCCAACTTTAACATTTGCCATAACTTTTGCAATATTGAAGATAGCAACTTCATATTTGACGTGCATGTGTATCTCATGGAGCTGCACATTTTGAGTGGTGAAAGGTCAAGGTCATCCTTCAAGGTCAAAGGTCAAATATATGGGTCGAAATCGCTCATTTAATGTACACTTTTGCAATATTGAAGCTAGCATCTTGATATTTGGCATGCATGTGTATCTCATGGAGCTGCACATTTTGAGTGGTGAATGGTCAAGGTCATCTTTTAAGGTCAAAGGTCATATTTATGGGGACATAGTGTTTCACAAACATATCGCTTGTTTAAACTTACAGTAATTAACTTAAATATTAATCATGGCATTTGTTAAAAACTTTTTTGCAATCTAAAATAACAAATGACAACAAATATTGAACAGCAGTCACTTAGAAATTCGATCTGAAACAAAAAATGCAAGACGATTTATCAATTTATCGTTAACATGTGTTATTACCCCCAAAAATACAGTTTATAAAAAGTGTCATAAAAATTTGGACTACATGAAGTATGATGGGACTCCTAATTTTCAGAAGAAGAGGGAGTCCAAAGAACTCCTTACTTAGAATAGTTAGTGTCAAACACTGAAATCATAATAATGATGCTAACATTTCATTACATAGAGGATATTTGTAGATTTGGTGAAATATTGATTTTAATTCATGGGTAATCATAGATTTTTTTTCTATGATCAGGAGTGAATTAAAATCTATATATTCCACCTTTCTAAGATCACGAGTGAATTAAAATCTATTATATTTCACCAAATCCAACACATCTTTATTTGTGTGCCTGCAAATAATTATTTGTGTAGTTTTGCTGAAATAATGAAGTTGTAACATCATGCAAAACAGCGTCATTTCACAGTATAACAGTGAAAATTATCGATAATTTTCACTGTTTGAAACAGTGAATTATCATTTTTAATTCACTGATATTTCTCTACAGACCACCGGAAAGCATGAAAATAAACTGCGATCTTTATTAAGCTATGTATTGCAATGATCACCCTTTTACCGCATGTACACATTGTGTAACCTTTTGTAACTCATATATCAATTCTTTGTTATGCCATGGGTTTCTTATTTTTTGTCAACCATTGAACAAACTTCAGTTTTTTAATTGTCTTCATAATAGAAATACGTACATGCTCATCTCATGTTGTATAAATCTGTGTTGCCTGCAGACCAACAACTCCGACGATGGCTGGTACAACATCAAGACTGGGGCTGGGGACCCAAGCTCCTTTGGACTCATCAAGAATTGGAACTGGAAAAAGTGAGAAATCATTTCATCCCGGTTCTGGGAAAATGAACCTTAACCCTTTGAATGCTGGGAAATTTGTCTTCTGCTAAAATGTGGTCTGCTGAATTTCTAAAATTAGCATTTTCTTTGATTTTTTTCAAAGAATACTATCAGAATAGCAAACAGTTTGGATCCTGATGAGACGCCACGTTCTGTGGCGTCTCATCTGGATCCAAACTGTTTGCAAAGGCCTTCAAAATTCGGTTCCCGCACTGAAAGGGTTAATGCATGTGCATAAACTCTTGTCCCAGATTAGCTTGTGCAGTCTGCAATGGCTAATCAGGGATGACACTTTCCACTTTTATGGTTAATTTCGTTTAGCTTAAGTCTCTTCATAGCAAAAATCAAGTTTAGGCCAAGTGTCACTTGTGTCTTTTATTGTATTTTTCGTTGTCAATGTGTGTGTGAGTTGATGAATCATAGTTCTTTCAAACTAAAGCCAAAATTTGTAGTATCATTAGTTGTTATTATTGCTAAAAGATTAATATTAGATATGTGAAAGTGGGGACATGAATATGTTTTGAAAATAAAATCTGTTTTTTGACAAATTACCATACACATACCCCTTGTCATAAATAAAAAATAAATAAACTTCTGTTGTCTTTGTATAGTGTAGTGCCATACTGGACCACACCTTCTTGTAATATGGTGAATGGAACAGGTATAAAGCCCTTTTATACCTTGTTTTTTATGCACTACTTCGAAGAAGAGGGAGTATATTGTTTTGTACATGTCGGTCCGTCCGTGAGTCGGTCCGTCCACCAGATGGTTTCCGGATGATAACTCAAGAACGCTTAGGCCTAGGATCATGAAACTTCATATTTGCATTGATCATGACTGGCAGATGACCCCTATTGATTTTCAGGTCACTAGTTCAAAGGTCAAGGTCACAGTGACTCGAGACAGTAAAATGGTGTCCGGATGATAACTCAAGAATGCTTAGGCCTAGGATCATGAAACATCATAGGTACATTGATCATGACTGGCAGATGACCCCTATTGATTTTCAGGTCACTAGGTCAAAGGTCAAGGTCACAGTGACTCGAAATAGTAAAATGGTTTCCGGATGATAACTCAAGAATGCTTACGCCTTGGATCATGAAACTTCATAGGTACATTGATCATGACTGGCAAATGACCCCTATTGATTTTCAGGTCACTAGGTCAAAGGTCAAGGTCACAGTGACTTGAAACAGTAAAATGGTTTCCTGAGGATAACTCAAGAATAATTAGGCCAAGGATCATGCAACTTCATAGCAGTCTTCGAAATTAGCACACGCCCGATCGCCCGTGGCGAGTAAAATTACTGCCGGGCACATACAAAAATTCACGTTTGTGGCCCGCCGGGCATGTAAATTATTGAAGCCAATTGACAGTTTATAAAAAATATCGTAAGCGGTTCTTGATATTTGCAGATCTATTTTTCAATTTTGCGAACAAACACCTTGCCATAAGTTGTAAAACAATGAAATTCGATTGGTTTAACAACACGCACCTGCTTGCACTCGTCATCGTTATTGTTTTTGACCGATGCAGTTCGGTCACATTCGGTTCTTATCGACGGTTTCTCTTGACATTAATGGAGAAGATGCTTTTTGAATCGATCATTTCAATCAAGTAATACGCTTCTGTTTTTGTCAATGTAAACAAATGTCATTGTCGACATAGAGGCAGTATCTTAGGTATGTTGATGGGGCTAAGCCCGATAAAGCACTTCCAAAATAGAAAATTGACAATGATTTAGAGAAAAAGGAAGCCAAGAAATGGTACGATGACACCAGAGAGCGCTCTTTTTAAGAGCACTGGTGTAACGATCGACCGTCTTAATTCTAGTGATTGATTAGCTGTAATTGTATTCACTACTATTGAAACAAATGTTCTGCTTTACTATGTGAAGCATGTAAGTGTTAAAATGTTGTGATTTGTTATAATTTTGGTTAAAAAAGTTTGGGCATGTAAAAAATATGTTGGGCATGTAAAAATTCTTAAGTAACTGGCACGACTGGCATGTAACTTTTCAAAGCTAATTTCGAAGACTGTCATAGGTACATTGATAATGACTGGCAGATGACCCCTATTGATTTTCAGGTCACTAGGTCAAAGGTAAAGGTCACAGTGACAAAAAAACGTATTCACACAATGGCTGCCACTACAACTGACAGCCCATATGGGGGGCATGCATGTTTTACAAACAGCCCTTGTTGTGTTTCAAATTTCCTGCAATTTTATAAAAAATAAAGAAAAATTGTCCTTTTCCAGATCTTGAAATTGTATGTAATAATATGTACTTCAGTCTTTGACATAATTATTTTTGCCCCAAAGTATATCTTTGAAACACATCATGCAAAAATGGGTCTTATGACATATGTTGCAAATATGCAGGCTGGTCTGGACTTATGCTGGCTATATATTGTAAGACCCATTTTTGCATGACATGGCAGATATATGCCAGTAATTTATAAATTCATAAAGAAATGGAGTAAACCCTGTTTGAACTGCAAAATAAGTTGTTAAATATACATATTACAAGATTATGATATAAAAACATTTCTAATTAAATTCTGCTTGATAATTAATAATTTATAAATTCTTTGTTTCACAGATGGTACCATTTTCCATCCATTTGTCAAAAAGTCTGATGTGATTTACGTCTTCTCAACTGATCTATGCAGGTACAGATTATTTCATAGGGCTTTCATTAATGGAAGTTTAGGAGTTATTTACTGTACATTTTCTCTTCAGCACTTCCAAAATGCAGTCATGAAAGAATAAAAACTTTCAGATCAAGTTTTAGACTTGTAATAGCCATTACTTTGAATTTAGGACTTCTTTGTTGCAAATGTTATAAATCAAGCCATTCTTATAATTATAATTCAAGGTTTACATTAAGCCTTGAAGAAAAACACTACACAAGTGAACAGCTTTTGTAGCTCACCTGAGCTCAACCTGCTCATGGTGAGCAATTGTGATAGCTTTTGTTTGTTGTGCGTTATCCGTTGACAACATTTGCCTTGTGAACATTGTAGAAGACGCATTTATTGCCCAATCTTCTTAAAAACATGCTTAGAGTGTTTTTACTGATTATATCTCAGCCGAGAGTGAAATTTGGTAAAAAAGAATAAAAAACTAGGTCACTGGATCAAATAAAAGAAAAACCTTTTGAACACTCCATAGGCCACATTTATTTGCCAATGTTAAAAAAAAATGTCAAAACATTTGTCCCTATGAAATCTCCATCAAGTTTAAATATGGGCCACAAGGAATCAAAAACATGGTTGCTAGGTCAACATAAATGTTTATGAACACTCTAGAGGCCACATTTATTGCCCTTTTATCTGCATAAAAATGTTCTGGACATTTTTAGCAATGATATTTCGGCTACTTTTGAAACTGGTTCATGTGGAATCAAAAACAAGGTGACTAGGTCCAATTTTTAGAAACATTTGAGAACTTTCTAGAGGCTACATTAATTGCCTAATGTTCATGAAACATGCTCACATCAAGCTTATTAATGATATCGCAAATGAGTAACAAACTGGGTCTTGTGGGGACATAAACTAGGCTTCTAGATTAAATCCAATAAAAAGTTTGTGAACACTAGTTACCACATTTATTACCATGACTTAACAAAGAGATCGTAATTTTGCCGCTTCGTGTCAAAAACCAAGATACCGCATTTATTGCCAAGTCTTCAGGAAAGTAGATTTTGTAATTTTGCCCAAAGGTGTCAAACACTAAGTAATTAGGTCAAATTAAAGAAGAGGTTATTGAATACTTTTGATGCCACATATAATTACCCAATGTTCAAGAAACTTGATCTGAACATTAATTTTGCTCTAACGATTTGTATACCGTGTATGATATGATTCCAGTCTATTGAAAACCACCATGAGGCAGGACAGTTTCCTTTTATGGCAATAGTAAAACCATTTGAACACTCTAGAAATCACAAGTCACTTATCCTTATCCTTTAACTTGCTAAGAATATTTAAAAAATATTGTTTTGTTATGATAACGTGACCGGACTTAAACATGATTGTGGTTTGTTAAAAATAAATATGGGTGCCAGGTATTGGGGCATTTTGATTGTGAAACCTATTGAACACTACTTTCTTAGAACAGTTAAATTTCTTAGGATCTCAGATGAGCGTCTTAGGGCGTTTGTTCTCTTGTTTTCCTTCTTCAGCAGGGGTCTTATATAGGCCCCTCAACCTAAAAAAGGCCTTCCCCTTTCTCAGTTTTGTTTATGCTTTTTCCCTCCGAAAATGGAAGGCTAGCGGCTGTGCCAAAATCAGGACAAAAGCCCTGAATACTTAGTAAACAATGTCAACCCTAGTTGTAAAGCTTCATTTTCCTGCATTATACCTCCATGCATATCTTTCCAGATCTATATACTTTACCTACGCGCACATGACCTCCCAGCAAGGCATTGACCTGTACCGGTTCGCGTGCCCGCCAGAGGTGTTCATGGATCATGTGCATAACCCTGATAACCTGGGCTACTGTACCCCCTCCAATAACTGCCTTCCCTCTGGCGTGCTCAACATGGAAAACTGCCACGATGGTACAACTGGAGTCTTGGTCTGGAAAAACTGGGCTTAATGGATGTTTGTTAAGTATTGTCTCAGATTTGCCTGTGCAGTTTGCACAGGCTAATCAGGAACAATACTCTCAACTTTGACAGTATTTTTTGTTTACAGTAAGAAACTTCTTAGTTACAAATGCAGTTTAGGCGAATTGTATCGTCCTTGATTGCCTGTGCGATCTGCACTGGCTTATCTGGGATGACACTTTACGCACATGCATTAGGCCCTGTTTTCCCAGAGCACGGCTTACTCAGTCTCCCTTCAGACTTTATCCCATATTTAACGTTTTCCATCCTGCTTAATTGAAACTGCAATAACAGTTGACCTCAAAACTTTCACCCATATCTAAAGTGGGATTATGGTTCAGCTATTAATATTCATCGTCAGCTGATTTCTGTTAAAACGTTTGCCTTATTTTCAAGAGAATATATTGAAATGAAACAAGTTTGTATCTGGTAAAAATTTCTGAAAGAAATTCTGATTTTACCAAAATTCTACCTGATAGCTGCATTTTTATTTAAATTTCAATGCAAACTAAGCTTCAGAACATTGATTTTAGCTTGAGTTAGAAATACAAATCCTTTAGGACTAGACCAGTGTTAAACTATATGTAGGTATACATTGTAAATCTTCTGAAAATCTGCAAGAAACATAAACAATAATTAAGTAAATAGCCACAAAACTTACAATTTTTAATATTGTAAAACATATATATTTTTAAATCCCCTTTGAAGAAGGCAGCATATATAAGTAGTAGTCACAATTTCTGTCTGGATGTCTTACCGTCTGTGTGAAACTTCCTCTCTCACCAATGACTTCATGTTTTGACGGATTTTCAAACAATGTGGCACAAATGTCAACCATCAAAAGATGATGTTTGGCAGGTAACTCCAGTCTCCCTACCTCATAGGTCAAGGTTATACTAAAAGATCAAATGTCAATTGGTCATAGAAAAGCTTGGGAATTCCTGTTGCAGCCAAAACTTTGCCATAAATTGATGTTTGTTTTTAGCTCATCTATTTTTTGAAAAAAAATTATGAGCTATTGTCATCACCTTGGCGTCGGCGTTGGCGTTGGCGTTGGCGTTGGCGTTGGCGTTGGCGTCGGCGTCCGGTTAAGTTTTGCGTTTAGGTCCACTTTTCTCAGAAAGTATCAATGCTATTGCATTCAAACTTGGTACACTTACTTACTATCATGAGGGGACTAGGCAGGCAAAGTTAGATAACTCTGGCGTGCATTTTGACAGAATTATGTGCCCTTTTTGTACTTAAAAAATTGCAAATTTTGGTTAAGTTTTGCGTTTAGTTCCACTTTTCTCAGTAAGTATCAATGCTATTGCATTCAAACTTGGTACACTTACTTACTATCATGAGGGGACTGGGCAGGCAAAGTTAGATAACTCTGGCATGCATTTTGACAGAATTATGTGCCCTTTTTATACTTAGAAAATTGACAATTTTGGTTAAGTTTTGTGTTTAGGTCCATTTTATTCCTTAAGCATCAAAGCTATTGCTTTCATACTTGCAACACTTACTAACTATCATAAGGGGACTGTGCAGGCAAAGTAATGTAACTCTGACTGGCATTTTGACAGAATTATGTGCCCTTTTTATACTTAGAAAATTGAAAATTTGATTAAGTTTTGTGTTTAGGTCCACTTTATTCCTACAGTATCAAAGCTATTGCTTTCATACTTGCAAGATTTATGAACTATCATAAGGGGACGGTGCAGGCAAAGTTATGTAACTCTGACTGGCATTTGGACGGAATTATGGGCCCTTTATACTTAGAAAATTGAAAATTTGGTTAAGATTTATGTTTTGGTCACTTTACCCCTAAAGTATCATAGATATTGCTTTCATACTTGGAACACTCACAAACTATCATAAGGGTACAGTAAAAGGACAAGTTGCATAACTCTGGTTGTCATTGTTACGGAATTATGGCCCTTTTTTGACTTAGTAACTTTTAATATATGGTTAAATTTTGTGTTTCGATCCACTCGAAGTATCAAGGCTATTGCTTTCAAACTTCAAATACTTACATGCTATCATGAGGTTACTGTACCTGGCAACTTGAATTTTACTTTGACCTTTGAATGACCTTGACTCTCAAGGTCAAATTATTAAATTTTGCTAAAATTGCCATAACTTCTTTATTTATGATTAGATTTGATTGATACTTTGATGAAACTACTCTTACCTGACATACCACAATAGACTTCACCCAAACCATCCCCCGTGCCCTCCCCCCCCCTCCCCCCCCTCCCCCCCCCCCCCCTAATTTTTTTTTTTTTTTTTTTTTTTATAAGATCATCTCACAAATGACCACCACACCCTCACACTATACCCCCACCCCACCCCCCCACCCCCCCCCCCAAATTTTTTTTTTGATTTTTTTTTTTTTTTTTTTTTTTTTTTTTTAAGATCATCTCACAAATTATCACCACACCCTCACACTATACCCCCCCCCCCCCGATTTTTTTTTTTTTTTTTTTTTTTTTCGCTTTTTTGGAAGATAATGTAATAAATGTCCACAACCCCACACTATACACCCCTCTTCACTCCACTCCTCCCTCCTTTGTGATTGAAAATGAGAGTCCCTTCACCTTTAAAAAGAAAATAGATGAGCGGTCTGCACCCGCAAGGCGGTGCTCTTGTTTTTACAAATAACTTTGCACTTAAATAAACCATCATAAGACTATGTGTTGCATGTAAAGCCCATCTTCCCACGTCAAAGGTTACACACGTGTCTTTCCAGCAAAGGTGAAGGTCAAACTTAAAGGTCAAAAGTAAAATTTGACCATAAAACATTCAGAAATTCCTGTCTCACCCATAACATTTCCCATTTCTTGATGCATTTAAAAATAGTTCAAAGATGAGCATTTAATGTACCGATACTTGCTAGTATGAACATGTATTTAACGCAATAAAATAGCAAACTATGAATTCTTTGTTTGTTCATTTCCGATTGTTGTTGTCTAACACCTTCCATTGTTCGTTAAACTTGCAATAAGGTGCATCACACTTTAAAGCGTTTAGTATTTGTCACAGTTATTTTACTGAGAAGGGGTAGTACCATTGCGGAAGATAATTGAACTGTTAATTGGCACTGAAAACATTGTTTAATACCGGTTTACAAGGTGATTCACCCAATAACGCAAATGTAATGGTCCGTTGCCCTCAGGCATGCACCTGTCATGTTTTATGATGTTAATCTGGTTGTAAAACTCCATGATCGAAGTGTCATTAGATATCAAAAACAGGACCGAAATTTGGTAAATTAGCGCTGTTAAATATACTGTCCGAAAACTTAGAGACATTAATTATGGACGAAAACTCGTGTGTCCAAAAATTAAGAGTCACGAAAAATAATTATTTTTGCTAAAAAAGGGGGTGTCCGAAAACTAAGAGTGTCCGAAAACATAGAGTAATTACGATAAGTGAAATTTTGAGACATATGCGACATGTTTGGATATCTGTGCCCTAATGACACATGTCTTGTTATTTTGAAGCCTTGATGGAAAGTTAGAACCATTTTCCCACTTTAACTTCCCTCCTGCTTTTTCAAAACTGCCACGCCAGGAAACTAATTCCCTTTGAATTAAATATTTTACTTCCTTCCCTCCATTTTTTGCAATAGAGGAAACTGTTAAGACCTTAGCGTTATATAACCTTCAGTAAGATCCTGATCAAAACTATTTATTATGCCCCCCTTCGAAGAAGAGGGGGTATATTGCTTTTCTCATGTTGGTCGGTCGGTAGGTCGGTCGGTCGGTCCGTCCACCAGGTGGTTGTCAGACGATAACTCAAGAACGCTTGGGCCTAGGATCATGAAACTTCATAGGTACATTGATCATGACTTGCAGATGACCCCTATTGATTTTGAGGTCACTAGGTCAAAGGTCAAGGTCACGGTGACCCGAAATAGTAAAATGGTTTCCGGATGATAACTCAAGAACGCATACGCCTAGGATCATGAAACTTCATGGGTAGATTGATCATGACTCGCAGATGACCCCTATTGATTTTGAGGTCACTAGGTCAAAGGTCAAGGTCACAGTGACCCGAAATAGTAAAATGGTTTCCGGATGATAACTCAAGGACGCATACGCCTAGGATCATGAAACTTCATGGGTAGATTGATCATGACTCGCAGATGACCCATATTGATTTTGAGGTTACTAGGTCAAGGTCAAGGTC
The DNA here is from genome assembly GCF_020536995.1 of Dreissena polymorpha. Classification (NCBI taxonomy): domain Eukaryota; kingdom Metazoa; phylum Mollusca; class Bivalvia; order Myida; family Dreissenidae; genus Dreissena; species Dreissena polymorpha. The sequence continues at coordinate 494,724 of NW_026273322.1, read as the reverse complement.
ACGGTGACCCGAAATAGTAAAATGATTTTCGGATGATAATTCAAGAACGCATATGCCTAGGATCATGAAACTTTATAGGTAGATTGATCATGACTCGCAGTTGACCCCTATTGATTTTCAGGTCACTAGGTCAAAGATCAAGGTCACGGTGACCTGAAATAGTAAAATGACTTTCGGATGACAACTCAAGAACGCATATGCCTAGGATCATGAAACTTTATAGGTAGATTGATCATGACTCGCAGATGACCCCTATTGATTTTGAGGTCACAAGGTCAAAGGTCAAGGTCACGGTGACCGAAATAGTAAAATGATTTTCGGATGATAACTCAAGAACGCTTTTGCCTAGGATCATGACACTTCATAGGTACATTGATCGTGACTTGCAGATGACCTCTATTGATTTTCAGGTCACTAGTTTAAAAAGTACATATGCAACTTTTAAACAAAATCTTGACATAAATAAAAAAACAACCTGATGAGAGCTTATGGCCACATACTTTGATTAATATTAGAAGAAATGTTTATAATTGGCACTCACAATACAAGTCATTCCATAGTAATTATTATAAGCACACAAAACACAATTCAATTTTATTTGCAGGTCAATTTACTTTACATTCTATAGCTTTGAAACGCAACATGGTATAGATGTATTGCGATTCACAACGCCAGTGTCAGTATTTGCAGGGTATATGCAGAACCCAGCAAACCTTGGCTTCTGTTTGCCTTATACTGACTGCGTAAATAGATCCGGGCTTCTTCTTGTACAGAATTGCAAATTTGGTAAAATATTTCCTGACATATTTCACCGATACCTTCATTCTCCTACTTGTAATCAGAAATGTTTACTTAAAACCAAACTTATATAAAACAGAAATATTTGTGTAAACACCTTTTTGTCATTCAACTTAAATACTTATGAGGAATAAAACTGTTTTAACATATTAACAAACATGTGAACTTGCGCACCTTTATTTTTTAATTCGGATATTTTGAAACATAAGCAGAGTTTAATACTCTTTTTGAGTAAAAAGTAGATTTTTTTTAAATTTGTGTCATGCATGATTAAAAAAGTATTTTTGCAAGAAGAATGAATGAGGTGTATAATGAAAATCTGGACCAAACTTGATTTAGGTATGAAAGTTGGATTATAAAATAACGGATCAATATAAAGTGGATCTGCAGTAGATAATTTTGTTTTCAAAATTTTTAGCATGACGGAAAAGCTATTTTTACGCAAATACAACATTGGCATTTTTATGCTCCCTGTAGGGTGGCATATAGCAGTTGAACTGTCTGTCAGTCCGTCAATCTGTGCGTCTGTCCGTCAGTCAGTCAGTCAGTCTGTGCATCCGTCCGAAAACTTTAACGTTGCCCATAACTTTTGCAATATTGAGGATAGCAACTTGATATTTGGCATGCATGTGTATCTCATGAAGCTGCACATTTTGAGTGGTGAAAGGTCAAGGTCATTCTTCCAGGTCAAAGGTAAAAAAATACAATCCAAGGGAAGTAATAAGCTTTAAAAGGGAGATAATTTCTTAACCTGCCAAATGATATATTGAAATTATATTTCAAAGCGGCGCAATAGGGGGGCATCGTGTTTCTGACAAACACATCTCTTGTTTCTGATTATTACTTTATGTTTAATTGTTTTCTATGATTTTTTTAAACAAAACTTCATCAAGTCATGTGTGTTCCTGTCGTTTCTGAATATGGTCATTACTCCATGATATTTTTGGGGAAAACATTAACGCTGCCTGCGTGGTACAGAGCTATCTATGATTAACCATTTTTATGCCCCCGGTATGGTGGCATATAGCAGTTGAACTGTCAGTCCGTCTGTCTGTATGTCCGTCCGAAAACTTTAACATTGGCCATAACTTTTGCAATATTGAAGATAGCAACTTGATATTTGGCATGCATGTGTATCTCTGCACATTTTGAATGGTGAAAGGTCAAGATCATCCTTCAAGTTTAAAGGCCAAAAAACAAAATCCAAGGGAAATAACAACCTTTAAAGGGAGATAATTTCTATTTTATATCATTTGGCAGATACAGATCAATTTCACAAGGGAAGTCATATTTTTTTAAGGATATAATAAAAAGCAAATTTTAAGGTCAAAGTCATCCTTCAAGGTCAAAAATCAAAAAATAAAATCCAAGGGAAGTAATAAGCTATAAAAGGGAGATAATTTCTAAATCTGCCAAATGATACATTAAAATTTTATTTCAAAGCGGTGCAATGTGGCTGACAAACACATCTCTTGTTAATATGTTGGAATGCTATGTAAGGAAGTTATACATTGGCTTTACTGGTTTTAAAGAGGCAACAAGAGTATGTTACATAAGAAATGTCAAGTTAACATGATGGTAATAAACTTGGTTTTGGAAAATCATGTTTGTCAAAGTTTAGTCACAATTATGTGTTTTCTGCTTTTTCTCTTGTATTGTGAACTAGTTTTTAGTAAAATGCACTTTGTTTAAACACCATTTCACTTGACTTAACAAAACATTTGCAAACTATCTTTTGACAGATATTTATATCTACAAATATAAATCATCAGATATGTGAATTTATATTGAAAACATTATTAAATTAATATGATGACTTTGTTGTTATATAATAAACACATGAAGTAAACGTTTTCATATTAAAAATATGTGCAAGGCTCTTATGTTTTTATGCCCCCGAAGGAGGTTATATAGTGATCGAACCGTCCGTCTGTCTGTCTTTCTGTCTGTCCGTGTGTCCTTCTGTCACACTTTGCATTAAGGTTTCGCGTTTAGGTTTAGAAAAATGCTCATAACTTCTATGTCCCTTCAGATAGCAACTTGATATTTGGCATGCATGTTTATCTCATTTTGCTGCACATTTTGAGTTGTAAAAGGTCAAGGTCATCCTTCAAGGTTAAAGGTCAAATAATTGGCGTCAAAGGGGCGCAGAAGGGGGCATTGTGTTTCTGACAAACACATCTCTTGTTCTTAAATATGTTTAAACGCAAGGAAATCTAGTGGAGTATTTATATAATTTATAACATTGAAATGGACATGATTATCATGTCAGCAATACTTTTAAATTAGAACTTTGTTTCCTTTATTATCAGTCAACCTTTGATTTACATGCGATGTTACTTTATTGCTCATTGAAATTGCAAACATATTATACTTGCAAGCTGTAATTGGCAAGTGTTCCCATATCTTGATTAATTTCAACTGTACATAAATGACACATTATTATCAGTCACCTGCTGTTAAATGATTGCAAATTATCTTCAAGTTGGTTACATAAGTTATTAAAAATGGACAATCAATATCAAATGAAAGTGTGCTTAATTTTGACATGTGGAGGATTTATAAATTCATAACCTATAATATCTTTATCTTTGAAACAAAGTGTAAATTTTAGCTCTACTATACTATCCTGTCAATTGTTAGTTTTACCCATTTGTTTTGAAGTGTATTTTCATTCAAGTACCACCCATGAAATTTATTATCAATATGTACAGGACTTTACATAATAACCATAAAGCTCTTTTACATTGAACAGTAAACACAGTAAAAATATGCACTCTTAGACGAACATCTTGTCTCGTTTGGTCCCAATTTTCTGTATGTTTAACGGTTTTACAAATTACCTTTTATGCCAACAGCACTACTGATGATCTGTAGAATTATATATACCTAGATGACATGTTTCATTTAACATCACTCTTCCTGCAAAGCTTTAATAGTTGCATAGATATGAACACTCCAACACACCTCCATCACCTGACCCCATTATGACCTTTAGCTACTTTTTGATTTGGACCAGTGTTCTTCTGAAGCACAGGCAGCCAGCGTTTTCGCCGGTTACATTCAATCTAGATGCCGGCTTCTTTCCCAAAAATATCAATTGAAGTGGTGCTAAAACAAGCGTTTTATTGCTAGTAGCCGGCTACTTTGAAAATATAACTGGCTTCTTAATTTCTTGCGGAGAACACTGATTTGGACTACAGCTTACATCAATGCTTAGATACATGCCTGTATGGTATCATAATCTATGAGCATTCTCAATGCACCCATATCATTTGACCTCATTCTTGACTTCGACATTGACCTTCTTTAGACTTTGATTAATTCAAAAGGTCCATAAGCTTTGCTACCTGTATGGATAATATCTATGAATATTAAAACTCAGCACACCCACATCACCTGACCATTAATGTAATTTTGGACTAAGACTTATTCAAATGGGCCAATAAATCTGTACTGACCAAGTACCCACTGGGGCATGAGTGTTTACTGAATGCAACATCTTGTTTGTTCTTGTTTTTAGCTCACCTTAGCACAACATGCTCATGGTGAGCTTTTGTGATCGCCTTTTGTCCGTTGTCCGTCATGAGTTTTTCGTTGTGCGACATCAACATTTGCCTTGTTCACTCTCCAGAGACCACATTTATTGTCCAATCTTCATGAAATTTGCTCAGAAGATTGGTCTCAATGATATCTTGGATGAGTTTGAAAATGGTTACGTTTGCTTGAATAACATGGCTGCCATGGGGCAGGGCATTTTTCCGTATATGGCTAAATTATACGGCTATTATAGCAAAATCTTGTTAACTCTCTAGAGGCCACATTTATTGTCCGATCCTCATAAAACTTGGTCAGAAGATTCATCCCAATGACATCTTGGACGAGTTCGAAAATGATGTCGGTTGGTTGAAAAACATGGCCCCCTGGGGGCGGGGCATTTTTCCTTATATGGCTTTAGTGAAACCTTGTTAACACTCTAGAGGCCACATTTATTTTCCGATCTTCATGAAACTTGCTCAGATGATTTGTTCCAATGATATCCTGGATGAGCTCTAAAATGGTAATCTTGGCTTGAAAAACATAAATCCTCCACATGTCAACATTGATATCTTGGACTGCAAAAAAACAGGTCATTTCTTTTTATCTCAGGTGAGCGACTTTGGGCCTTTCAGACCCTCTTGTTTAGCTCATATGAGCACATTGTGAGCTTTTGCGATCGCCTTTTGTCCGTCGTCCGTGCGTCGTTCGTCGTCAACATTTTGCCTTGTGAACACTCTAAAGGCCACAATTCTTGCCCGATCTTCATGAAACTTGGTCAGAACAATTGTCCCAATGATAACTCGACTGAGTTTGAAACTGGGTCATGCTGGGTCAAAACTAGGTCACTAGGTCAAAAAAAAGGAAAACCTTGTGAACACTGTAGAAGTCACAATTGATGCCCAATCTTCATGTAACTATGTCAAAATGTTTGTCTAAGTGATATGTTGTTTGAGTTCAAAAATGGTTTGGATCAGTTGAAAAACATGACCGCAAGGGGGCAGGGCAGTATTCCTAATATGGCTAAAGAGAAACCTTGTGAACACTCTAGGAGTCACAACTCTTACATTATACATTGATATCTTGGATGAGTTTGAAAATGGTCCAGATTGGTGAAAAAACAGGGGAGCGGGGCAGTTTTCTCTATATGTATATAGTGAAAACATGTGAACACTCTAGAAGTCACATTTTTGTTCTAATCTTCATGAAATTTGGTCAGAACATTTGTTTGCTAGGATACGACGGTTGAGTTCGAATATGGTTCGGATCGGTAAAAAAAACATGGCCGCCATGGGGGGGTCTTTTTCCTTATATTTATAAAGTTTAAAAAAGCTTGTGAACACTCTAGAAGTAACATTTATTGTCCAATCATCATGAAACTTGGTCAAAACATTGGTTTTATGGATATCTTGTCATGATATCTAGGCCAAGTTCCTTTATGGTTGTAGTCTGTTGAAAACATAGTGTAACCTTGTTTACACTCTACTAAGAAATTACCAATGTAAACGTTGAATGAAATTTATGCATATTATGATATTCATGATCTTCTTGCAGTCATCTGAATATTAATTCTGCCGATAAGAAATACAGTAAAATTGCCAAACATTTAAAAAAAATTTTTTGTTTCTTTCTGAAGAGGATTATAATGTTGATGATTGGTTGGGGATGAAGTGCAAAAAACATATTTTGCCATCTGCAAACCTTTATCAAATATTCTCTAGCTCGCTTGGCGTGGGTGCGCTTGTGTGTGGGCGGCATGCTCTTTTCTCTGGGAACTGAAACGAGTTACAGCCTTCTACGACTGACCGACTGACGTAAGCAACCGACAAACTCCTCCTCTTCCGCTTCTGACAAATGCACAACAATCACACACCACAGACTATACACAATCATCTACAGATTACCACCACGGGAGCCGGAACACACATGTGTGGCACTCACATACACATCACTCTTTATGAGTGGTGGGTGTGGGTGTTGTATGTGTGTGTTCTGGGTCTTACTTTCTGGAAGGTGATGGGGTGTGGGTCGTGTTTGGTGTCTTGCATATGAGTAGTGTGCAAGACGCTCCGCGTGATCCACACCACATCATCACCACACGGTATAGGGCACATTAATGTCTTATTAGCCAACGTGCACTGAACTCTCCAAAAAATAAAAATTATTTGGCGAATACCCGGGTCAGCCGGGGTAAATTTGACCTACTTCGGCCCAAAATTAATCTTTCGCCCCCTGAAAGGTCACAGGGGCAGGTCCATCTAAAATGACTCTGTGAAGGGGCGTGGGACCTGTAAATAAACTCTGAACAACAAAAACATACACACACTCACATCAAAGACCTTCAGACTGATAAGAGTGAAACACAAATGGTTATGGCACACAGTTTATGGATGTCAGGTTGGTAGTTTTGGTGTGATTATCAAAGATTTTTGTTTTAAAAAGGGTCGATTGTTGTTTCAATTGGAAATAGCATTGCAAGGTGAGTCTGAAAATTGTTCCAGTTTGTTTAAAAGCAAGGCCCTGAGGTGGGTAGCAGATTTCTTTTTATTGCTATAGTGAAACATTGTGAAATCTCAATAAGTCACATTTTAGTTCAATCTTAATGAAACATGCTTAGAACATATCAAGGGGTTAGAGCCAGAACGAATCAAGTCCATTTTTCAAATAGTAGAGAAAAACGCAAAAGAAGGTTTGACAAACTACAACTTTTATTTGAATATGAATATTAGCATAATATTATGTTACAATATTAGGTAAAAGTATTGTTATGGCATTATAAACATATCACAGAATTGCATACAATATTTAATGCTTTTGTATTCAAAATAGCACTTACTTCATTATGGCATAAAGGTAAAACATATATATTTTCTGTGTGCCACTGTGTTAAGTGCACTTGGTGCTACTTAGCATAAGAATAGTACCCTGCTTTTCCTATGCCATACAGGTCTAAGTGCCCTTAAGGCAAAACAGCCCTGTGCCATGCATCTATTTTGAGAGACTGAACGATACATGTGCACTTAGCACAAGTTCATATTAATATTCATAATACGAGATATTATTATACAGAAGTAAATCATTATTTCCTTTTGCATTCTAGATTTTAACAGGACATACACATGTAACAATACATATATTTCAATCAGTATGGACTTCACAATGGAAGAAAGTCAAGATTCAGATTTTCTATTCCACATTTGAATCTTCACTTTCTTCCATAGTATCTGGTTCTGGAAGACTGTCCCTAGTTGTCTTATCAGATGGAATATCCTTGAAATACTGGTCATATTCATCAGAGCAAAGTGATAGCAGGTTTTTTTTCTTTGCTACTGTAATTGGAAGTTTGGCATCATACAAGGGTTTTAAGTCACATTTTATAGAAGGTCCTTTCCTTGAGGATTTAATTAGTTGCACACACTGAAAACTGGTGTCATCGAAAGTGCTCTTAAAAACACACGCCCCGGATCACTTTTTTGCAGTTTTATCCATGTTATTTTTGTCCATAAAACATTTTGTCCACTTACATTTACAACGTTTAATGGTAGTACATATTTGGCTACATGATTGATATCTAAAAAGTCATAGTATTTCATGGGCACTACAACATACGGATTTCTTTTTCGTTCAACCTTCACAATTGTTTCTCACTGGCTTGGTACATATACCGATGTACGTTTCTTTGCTCGTTCTATCGAAGCATGTACACTATCACAACTCCATCTGGGTATGTCCACTTTCTAAATACTTTTGTTCAATAGTGTCTCTATGTTTTTACATTTCTCTTAAGCATCAATGCAACAGTAACAACCCTATTTCGATTTTGACCACAACAACAGTCAGAATAAAAACAGACATTCTCGACTGTGATAGGAAGAGATTTCATGTAAGTCAAAAGACAAGTTCCCTCTTCAGAAAAGCCCCATTTTCCTTCAGTTTCATTCCACAAAAACCATGTCGAACTTGCGTTTTGTAAAAAATAAAAGGAAAGATTGTAACAATTGAGTTTTCTTTTATAATAAACTTTACTCACAAGAGAACATGGAATCGGTAAAATAGCCTCTTGATCAAATGTTGCAACATGGTATGACTGGTCTTGTTTTGCACAAGACTTATCCAACTTCTTTTCATCTCTAGCTCTGTTTTTTTCTTTTGATATGGTATTCAAAAGCAATTTTCAAATCGGTGGTTAGCTTGCCTGCTATCTCCTTATTTCTATACACAGCGCACGTCTGAAACTCTCCAGAGACCACATTTATTGTCCAATCTTCATGAAATTTGGTCAGAAGATTGGTCTCAATGATATCTTGGATGAGTTTGAAAATGGTTACGTTTGCTTGAATAACATGGCTTCCAAGGGGCAGGGCATTTTTCCGTATATGGCTTTATACGGCTATTATAGCAAAATCTTGTTAACTCTCTAGAGGCCACATTTATTGTCCGATCCTCATAAAACTTGGTCAGAAGATTCATCCCAATGACATCTTGGACGAGTTCGAAAATGATGTCGGTTGGTTGAAAAACATGGCCGCCTGGGGGCGGGGCATTTTTCCTTATATGGCTTTAGTAAAACCTTGTAAACACTCTAGAGGCCACATTTATTTTCCGATCTTCATGAAACTTGCTCAGATGATTTGTTCCAATGATATCCTGGATGAGCTCTAAAATGGTAATCTTGGCTTGAAAAACATAAATCCTCCACATGTCAACATTGATATCTTGGACTGCAAAAAACAGGTCATTTCTTTTTATCTCAGGTGAGCGACTTTGGGCCTTTCAGACCCTCTTGTTTAGCTCATATGAGCACATTGTGAGCTTTTGCGATCGCCTTTTGTCCGTCGTCCGTGCGTCGTTCGTCGTCAACATTTTGCCTTGTGAACACTCTAAAGGCCACAATTCTTGCCCGATCTTCATGAAACTTGGTCAGAACAATTGTCCCAATGATAACTCGACTGAGTTTGAAACTGGGTCATGCTGGGTCAAAACTAGGTCACTAGGTCAAAAAAAAGGAAAACCTTGTGAACACTGTAGAAGTCACAATTGATTCCCAATCTTCATGTAACTATGTCAAAATGTTTGTCTAAGTGATATGTTGTTTGAGTTCAAAAATGGTTTGGATCAGTTGAAAAACATGACCTCAAGGGGGCAGGGCAGTATTCCTAATATGGCTAAAGAGAAACCTTGTGAACACTCTAGGAGTCACAACTCTTACATTATACATTGATATCTTGGATGAGTTTGAAAATGGTCCAGATTGGTGAAAAAACATGGCCGCCAGGGGAGCGGGGCAGTTTTCTCTATATGTATATAGTGAAAACATGTGAACACTCTAGAAGTCACATTTTTGTTCTAATCTTCATGAAATTTGGTCAGAACATTTGTTTGCTTGGATACGACGGTTGAGTTCGAATATGGTTCGGATGGGTAAAAAAAACATGGCCGCCATGGGGGGGTCTTTTTCCTTATATTTATAAAGTTAAAAAAAGCTTGTGAACACTCTAGAAGTAACATTTATTGTCCAATCATCATGAAACTTGGTCAAAACATTGGTTTTATGGATATCTTGTCATGATATCTAGGCCAAGTTCCTTTATGGTTGTAGTCTGTTGAAAACATAGTGTAACCTTGTTTACACTCTACTAAGAAATTACCAATGTAAACGTTGAATGAAATTTATGCATATTATGATATTCATGATCTTCTTGCAGTCATCTGAATATTAATTCTGCCGATAAGAAATACAGTAAAATTGCCAAACATTTAAAAAAAAATTTTTGTTTCTTTCTGAAGAGGATTATAATGTTGATGATTGGTTGGGGATGAAGTGCAAAAAACATATTTTGCCATCTGCAAACCTTTATCAAATATTCTCTAGCTCGCTTGGCGTGGGTGCGCTTGTGTGTGGGCGGCATGCTCTTTTCTCTGGGAACTGAAACGAGTTACAGCCTTCTACGACTGACCGACTGACGTAAGCAACCGACAAACTCCTCCTCTTCCGCTTCTGACAAATGCACAACAATCACACACCACAGACTATACACAATCATCTACAGATTACCACCACGGGAGCCGGAACACACATGTGTGGCACTCACATACACATCACTCGTTATGAGTGGTGGGTGTGGGTGTTGTATGTGTGTGTTCTGGGTCTTACTTTCTGGAAGGTGATGGGGTGTGGGTCGTGTTTGGTGTCTTGCATATGAGTAGTGTGCAAGACGCTCCGCGTGATCCACACCACATCATCACCACACGGTATAGGGCACATTAATGTCTTATTAGCCAACGTGCACTGAACTCTCCAAAAAATAAAAATTATTTGGCAAATACCCGGGTCAGCCGGGGTAAATTTGACCTACTTCGGCCCAAAATTAATCTTTCGCCCCCTGAAAGGTCACAGGGGCAGGTCCATCTAAAATGACTCTGTGAAGGGGCGTGGGACCTGTAAATAAACTCTGAACAACAAAAACATACACACACTCACATCAAAGACCTTCAGACTGATAAGAGTGAAACACAAATGGTTATGGCACACAGTTTATGGATGTCAGGTTGGTAGTTTTGGTGTGATTATCAAAGATTTTTGTTTTAAAAAGGGTCGATTGTTGTTTCAATTGGAAATAGCATTGCAAGGTGAGTCTGAAAATTGTTCCAGTTTGTTTAAAAGCAAGGCCCTGAGGTGGGTAGCAGATTTCTTTTTATTGCTATAGTGAAACATTGTGAAATCTCAATAAGTCACATTTTAGTTCAATCTTAATGAAACATGCTTAGAACATATCAAGGGGTTAGAGCCAGAACGTATCAAGTCCATTTTTCAAATAGTAGAGAAAAACGCAAAAGAAGGTTTGACAAACTACAACTTTTATTTGAATATGAATATTAGCATAATATTATGTTACAATATTAGGTAAAAGTATTGTTATGGCATTATAAACATATCACAGAATTGCATACAATATGTAATGCTTTTGTATTCAAAATAGCACTTACTTCATTATGGCATAAAGGTAAAACATATATATTTTCTGTGTGCCACTGTGTTAAGTGCACTTGGTGCTACTTAGCATAAGAATAGTACCCTGCTTTTCCTATGCCATACAGGTCTAAGTGCCCTTAAGGCAAAACAGCCCTGTGCCATGCATCTATTTTGAGAGACTGAACGATACATGTGCACTTAGCACAAGTTCATATTAATATTCATAATACGAGATATTATTATACAGAAGTAAATCATTATTTCCTTTTGCATTCTAGATTTTAACAGGACATACACATGTAACAATACATATATTTCAATCAGTATGGACTTCACAATGGAAGAAAGTCAAGATTCAGATTTTCTATTCCACATTTGAATCTTCACTTTCTTCCATAGTATCTGGTTCTGGAAGACTGTCCCTAGTTGTCTTATCAGATGGAATATCCTTGAAATACTGGTCATATTCTGAAGGAATTATTCATCAGAGCAAAGTGATAGCAGTTTTTTTTCTTTGCTACTGTAATTGGAAGTTTGGCATCATACAAGGGTTTTAAGTCACATTTTATAGAAGGTCCTTTCCTTGAGGATTTAAGTTGCACACACTGAAAACTGGTGTCATCGAAAGTGCTCTTAAAAACACACGCCCCGGATCACTTTTTTGCAGTTTTATCCATGTTATTTTTGTCCATAAAACATTTTGTCCACTTACATTTACAACGTTTAATGGTAGTACATATTTGGCTACATGATTGATATCTAAAAAGTCATAGTATTTCATGGGCACTACAACATACGGATTTCTTTTTCGTTCAACCTTCACAATTGTTTCTCACTGGCTTGGTACATATACCGATGTACGTTTCTTTGCTCGTTTTATCGAAGCATGTACACTATCACAACTCCATCTGGGTATGTCCACTTTCTAAATACTTTTGTTCAATAGTGTCTCTATGTTTTTACATTTCTCTTAAGCATCAATGCAACAGTAACAACCCTATTTCGATTTTGACCACAACAACAGTCAGAATAAAAACAGACATTCTCGACTGTGATAGGAAGAGATTTCATGTAAGTCAAAAGACAAGTTCCCTCTTCAGAAAAGCCCCATTTTCCTTTAGTTTCATTCCACAAAAACCATGTCGAACTTGCGTTTTGTAAAAAATAAAAGGAAAGATTGTAACAATTGAGTTTTCTTTTATAATAAACTTTACTCACAAGAGAACATGGAATCGGTAAAATAGCCTCTAGATCAAATGTTGCAACATGGTATGACTGGTCTTGTTTTGCACAAGACTTATCCAACTTCTTTTCATCTCTAGCTCTGTTTTTTTCTTTTGATATGGTATTCAAAAGCAATTTTCAAATCGGTGGTTAGCTTGCCTGCTATCTCCTTATTTCTATACACAGCGCACGTCTGAAACTGGTCCTTCTTGGTTATATGGAATGAATAGTTAAACTCCTCACAGAAAATTGTAAGATACATTGAACTTGATATGTATTGCCTGCCCGTTTCTTTACAGTTTTCTTTGTATAATTAATTCAATTTACTAATATTTAAATCAGATCGTAGAAAACGCCTTTTAGTGTCTTGGCGTGTGTAATGTGCTTATACAGTAGGAAATGATTCTTTATGATTACGAACATCTTCTATGATTGCATCTAGGGTTTTGTTATGGGGAATGTGCTTTCCACGCCTTTCAAAGGAAGCAAATGTTCCTGAAGATAGTGATTTCAATACTGTATCTATCATTCTGCCACCAATAGCTAACGTCTTCTGGAAGAAAGCTTTGCAAACACATTTGGTATCTAAGTGATATAATCTGAAAATAACTCTGCGCTTTGATGAGTGTGTCCTTACACGACTTGGCACATCCCCCATTAATGGCAATTGTAAAATATTGAAAACAATCCCTGAATTTGTGAATATGAATGAGGTTGGATTAACATATATCCCGATCAGACTATAATATTTAATACATTGTATACCCATTGTCTGGTATAAAAAAATAGTAACATAGGTTTTAACTCAAATTACTCATGCATAATACTAGTATGGTTACTTTGTTTAAAATAATTATAATATGTGTATTATAAACTGGTAGGAGGAAAACTTATGTTTGTTCTCCATTTCATGTGCGTGAATTACATTTTGAACTTGAGTAAAATACCTCCTTGTTATACCATTCGACCCTAACATACTGACTGATTGAATTCATAAATGTAGCATTATTTGTGTTAAATTATGTTTGTATGTTTCTTATTGGCTTTTGCGGTCATTTCCTTCATTAAAATATAAAAAAACACCTATGTGGTAACAGTGATACATGCGTAGTAAAGTATAACACCCTGATGTGCGTGATGCTATTCGAGAATTAAGGTAAACATAACTAGTACTCTAATTGGCAGGATGTCACATGCTGAGAAACATGCTGATAATCATTCATTGCTTAAACAAGTGATCTACGTAAATTGATGCGGGGTGTTACAAAAAAAGCTAGAAAACCGGATTGCCCAGAGGAAACCCACCTGTCTGTTTTAATGTCCACCTACCAAACTCACGTGCCCTGGGAATGGGTATTGAACCCCGGTTGCAGAAGTGAGAAGTGCATGTACCAACCACTGCGCTAACCGTAACCAGACAGCCTTGCAGATAATGAATTAATATAAACCTATTTAAATTGAGATTTTGAAAATCAGGTCAATGCCTTTGCTGCATAATACAACCAAATCTGGTCAACGTGTTTGCTGCATAAAACAATTAAACCAGGTCAATGTGTTCGTTGCACAATAAAACTAAGTCAGGTCAATGTGTTTGCTGCATAATACAACTAAACCAGGTCAATGCGTTCGCTGCGTAAAACAACTTAATCACGTCAATGTGTTTGCTGCATAAAACAACTAAATCACATGAATATGATTTCTGCATAATACAACCAAATCAGGTCAATGTGTTCACTGCATAATACAAATTAATCAGGTCAATATGTTTGCTGTATAATACAACAATCAGGTAAATATGTTCACTGCATAATGCAACTAAATCAGGTAAATGTGTTCACAGCATAATACAACTAAATCGTGTCAAATTGTGTTTGCTGCATAATGCAACAATGAGGTCAATGTGTTTACTACATAATACAATCAGATCAATGTGTTCGCTGCATAATGCAACAAACAGGTCAATGTTTTCACTGCATTACGCAACAAAAAGGTCAATGTGATCGCTGCATATTGCAACAAACAGGACAATATGTTTGCTGCATAATACAACTAAATTAGGTCAATATTTTTGCTGCATCATACAACTAAATCAGGTCAATGTGTTTGCTGCATAATGCAACAATCAGGTTAATGTTTTCAAGGCATAAAACAACTAAATCAGTTTAATGTGTTTGGTGCATAATACAACCATCAGATCAAATTGTGATCGCTGCATAATGCAACGTTCATGTCTATATGTTTGTTGCATAATGCAACAATCAGGTCAATGTGTTTGCTGAATAATGCAACAAACAGGTCAATATGTTCACTGCATAATACAACAATCAGGCCAATGTGTTCACTGCATAATGCAACAAACAGGGCAATGTGTTCACTGCATAATACAACAATCAAGTCAATGTGTTAACTGCATAATGCATCAAACAGGTCAATGTGTTCACTGCATAATACAACAATCAGGTCGATGTGTTGTTTTTCATTAAACAACTTATAATCACTTGAATGTGAATGCTGCATAATTAAACACTCACTTCAATGTGTTTGAAGCAAAATGCAACTAAATCCTGTCAATGTATTTGCTGCATAATACTTCTAAATCGGGTCAATGTGGTCATTGCATAACACAACTAAATCAGGTGAATGTGTTTGCTTCATTTTGCAACACTCAGATCAATGCATTGGCTTCAAAATGCAACGAAATCAGGTCAATATGTTTGCTGCATAATACAAAAATCAGATAAATGTGTTCGCTGCGTAATGCAATCAGGTTAATGTGTTGGCTGCATAATACAAAAATCAGGTCAATGTGTTATCTGTATAATGCAACACTGAGGTAAATGTGCTCCCTGCTTTATACAACAATCAGGTCAGTGTGTTCTCTGCATAATAAAACTAAATTATGGCCATTCATAAACCTTGACAAAGAAATTAGTTTTTACAACGATGTATGCATTTGATTTTTCGTTCATTTGCTCTTCTTATTGATATCTGAGTTTTTCAAATTGCAGCGTTTTATCTTCCTCTGATATATTTTTTAAGTGCTAGAAGGTAACAACATTGCAGGGCATAGACCTAATTTTTGTAAAATAATACATGTCATTTACCTACAATCTATTTCATTACATTTCTATTTGATTTATTGTTTTTAATAACAAAAAAAAATACATCTGGAGCAGTTAGGCAAAACTTCCGTGTCATACAAATATAAACAATCAATAGGAAACATCCTTAAGGGTATGGCGATTTAAAAAAGTGCTATGTTGCAGATTATATTATAACACGTATATTGCCTTTCTAAGTTTTACTTGTCAGCATAATTGTGGCAGTCCAACTAGTGTTTTCCGGTCAAAATTAGCAATCTTTGTATGAATCCGGAGGACATAGGACAATTTGTTAGTGACTATCTGATATATCTGTTAAGTTGTTAACTCTTATCGTGTTTAATTTGGTTGTTATTGTATCTATGAACTATAATGTTCATAAAAGCAATACTTAACTATCAGTCCTTCACAGTCAATATTTAAGTATGCCCTTTTGTTTACCAGATCTGCTTGCCGATCCTCACAAGTAGTTATTTCCGTTGATCTTGATTGTGACACCAAATTGTATGTGGTACTTACAGTAATATATTAAAAAGTAGACCCAATCCAAAATATTGTGTATGCCCCGGCATTGACAGACTGAGAGTTATATAATGATTGACTCATCCTTCCATCTCTACATGGTTAACACAAAATGGCACATTCCATAGAATATCAATTATGTTTCCTACAAAGCTTTCATACTTGCATAGATGTTGTCCTTGAACACTATCAACACACCCACTCTAACCTTACCTCATGTTGCTGTTGACGCTGACTTACATTTGGCTCAGACTAATGCAGAGTCCAACCCTTTTCAACTTAAATACATATTTGTACACATTTGTAGTCTCTTACAAAATACTATTAAATTAAA
The DNA here is from genome assembly GCF_020536995.1 of Dreissena polymorpha. Classification (NCBI taxonomy): domain Eukaryota; kingdom Metazoa; phylum Mollusca; class Bivalvia; order Myida; family Dreissenidae; genus Dreissena; species Dreissena polymorpha. The sequence goes on along the minus strand of NW_026273322.1, from coordinate 478,235 downwards.
TTCCTATTTAACAAGATGCAAGTTGTAAAGGCCTCATTTTCAACACTTAGATAATGATTAGCAGCGAACAGCATAAAAACCTGAACAGTCTGCGAGTTACTCGCAGTGCGAGTTACTCGCAGGTTAGAGTTAGAACGGTATTTTAAAACTTTTCTTTTTTCGTCAATCTGGTTGACTGCCCCTTTAAGGCTAGTAACTAATTACTGACTTTACAATACTGATCTATACATCGTATCTTAAAATCTGTTTCTTGTGCAAAGTATGCTGTCTCATCATGTGTTTTTAAAAGTCCTTTTTTAGAGAGAATTTCACTACCAACACCCTACCAGCTCACATGGAAATATGTATAATAGGTACCCAATATACACAATTATGTATCTTTATCAAGACATGGCAGTGGGGAAAGATTCGTGCTTAATATCATTCAACATGTATTTCTATGAAGTCAGTCAAGAGTCACTAATTCAGAAAACGGATGCAATTTTTATTAATTGCTATTTCCAGCCATCCACTATTTAAGTACTCACAGTCAACAAGGGTGTGTGTTGACCTTCTTGTTTTACTGTAGCTGTCTTATCCAGAGGTTTTGATCTAGATTCCTTTCCATACTTGTATGCAGCGAGAAAATTGATTGCAGATATAATTGCCCACATGTTCATGTTTTTTGTATGTTCATGCTATTTGCATCTTCCTCCCACGTTGACATTAGTAGATTTCACGCAAACAATCTGCCTTCCATGTAAACTTAAGTAGATATTACGCAAACAATTGAAGGCCACAATTTACTGTACATGAAATATTAATGCTAGACATTGTTTAATCTTTAAAAAACATTTTAGTTGGCAATTGTGTTATGCTCTCTTCCAAAAACACTTTTAATAATTTAATATTAAGACTGGAGGAGGATGAATGGTAGATTGTTCTCAAGTGGTTCAATACAGAGTCATGAATGCATACTTCAACCACTAGTTAATAACTAGAAGTGTTCTACTCAACAAGGAAGATTTTATTCATAGTGAGAAATGTTTAATTGTGATTTTTGAAAGACACACTCAACTTGACAATACCATCATTGTGATTATATACTTGGAAAAAGTATTTTGAGTATGAAAACCCACAAATGGTTCAAGAGGTTTGTTTTTAGAACATTCAGTTCGTACACTTATTATACAATTTTAAGCAAGCTCCACAAGATACTTTGCAAATTATTTGTAATTGACTGACATATATAGTTTAATCATATAGAATACATACATGTGCTATGTTATCTCCTAGATCATCTATGGCAGTATAGTACTTGCATATTTCTGCATATAAATTTGATATCATTTGTTTTCAATGGTTTTTATACCTCAATATAAGCAATAATTTCCTTTTGCCTTATAAAAATGGCATGTGCAAACATTTTGGTTCAAATTGCAGTATAAAGTGGATTTTAACAAGTTTACAATTTACAAATTTACAGAATCATTTTTAACTTTGCTTTAATTAATTATCATTCTTCCACTACCCTTACCTATTTTATGTAGACAGATTTTGAAACTAAAGGTTATTTTGCGACAAATCATGTGGTTATACTGCAATACGTTATGGAGTTATAATGCTATCAAAACCTGAAAATGTTGTAGGGCTTTTTTCCTTCTTTGCGTGTGGCCTGGGTCAGCCATCACACAAATCTAATATATCCACACTATTTTACAAAACCAGCCTTTGTAAATTGTTTGACATTTAACAGACATTTAAGAGGAGTAAATGTCATCTCTATGTCACTGTACATCTAAATATGAATGCAAACATGTCTGTATAAATTTAGTTTATTCTCAATCATTTAATATTAACTAGTTATATTTGTTTCAAAATACATTTAAGCATATTGATATTTTTAACTTTGCTTTGAATAATTGTTCATTGTTTTTTTCATTCTGCCTCTTCTAACCATGTTAAGGATGGCCCCCACCTTGCCCCTGTACTAACCTGTGGGTCATTTTGATTGTCATATGGGCTGGGATGGTCATGGAAGGAAGAAAGTGTAACATTTCGAAGGGACTTGTTCACATGTTTTGTGAGAAGGTTGACTGACATAAGTCAGTGATATAACTAAAAGAAATTAATACAGCAACAAATTTGAATTAAACAAAAACAGACATATACAGGTAACTACAAATTATACAAATATATAGCAGTACATATTGTATGGTATCGTAATATGCTTTTACTGTTTTTTTAATCTGCATATTATTTTAAGTAGGCATGTTTTAATAGACATGCGTATCTTTGTTTAATAATTATTGTATGTCATTTCATAAACTGTATTATTTCCGTTTTAAATTGAGATTGTACGATTTTGTCAAATATTAATGAATTTATATAAAACGTGTAAAAACTTATTATACATATATTTCAATATAAATTAAAATAAAAGTTAAGAAGGACATGTGTCCAAAAATGCGAAATAAGCCTGATATTTAATTCTGAAATCGACAATGTCTGTACAGTCGAGTTCGCCATGCATGTACGATGTGAATCTAAATTTTGTTTTGCGGATCATTTTAATTTCCTGCAACAATACATGTATATATTCATACGACACACGAACACTGACTCCGAACCTAATAAAAAGATGAAAGTAGGAAAATATGTACGAAATATATTCGTCATAGTCGGCTCAGGGCGCTTATTTGTCTTTGCTGCATTTGATGAAATTCGTCTTCAATGTATATTTTTTCTTGCCTATTTTGCGTTATTGTAACATATTTTAATCAATATATTACAATTGAACACATACAAAAATCGAATAGTCTCGCTTTAATAATATTTGTTAAAATAAATTGGGAACTTTTTAACCAAAAAGAATTTAGTGACACTTACACAGGGCATCAACAAGAATGATCAAGAACGTGTCCTTTAAATATTGCTCAATCTGTGTCAGTTTGCAACGTATGGGGAAAAATTGTTGCCTTGTTTTACTGAGAAGGGATTTGATTACAGAACATGAATATATCTTTAAACATTTTCTATAAAATATGTGTTCGTTATTATCAGTAAACAAATTGACTGCATAATGTTACATCAAATACTGCCAGGAGAAAAAAAGTCAGTTGAGGAGGCCAAGAAATCATGCGAGAACTTCTAGCTGCTTACCTACTCTGGAATGTATGGGTTTAGTTTTAACCTACGCCTTATATATTTAAATTTGAGTAAAGATTTATGTTATTCAAATAAAAGTTGGTTTGCTATATTCTCAAATCTTTTTTCTAAAAATAAGGGATGTAGTTGACACTTTTTCGTAAGTTCATTTCATCGTTCCTCAAAAGGTTGTAACTTTGTTGCTCTGGTCTCTTCCCTACCATTGAGTAATTAAATGGTAATTAAAATGAATGCGTTTTGGTTTCCTTTTATTATTGTTTAATTTGAGTTGCAATGCTATGAGGTTAAATTTTATTCACACTAATATGTATCATGAATATTGCTGGGCCAAGTGTGAGGTTGACCGTTCCAAGGCGATGGCCCAAGCTTTATTCTTATATATGTTTATGTTGTTTTGTATTGTGCTTAAATTAATGACCAACTAATTGCATGTCACTAACATGCAATACTGCTCCAGCACCTGGAGTTTCACTTCTTTATTTTCAATGAAAAATTTAAAGATATTATGTTATTCACTACAGTAAACATATAAGAACAATGATTAAAATATTCTATGTCTTCAGAATATCCACAAAACATGTGTTTATCATAAATCATTAGAAAAAAAAAATATAACGATGCGCACACTATGACAAGTTTAAATTTGTCCACCAGTTTATACTTTTAAACATAAAGATTGACGTTTTTAAACGTACATTCCAATGACGTCATACTGTGGATTCACTTATTTTAAGGAGGTCTCATTTTCCCAAACCTACCATTTCTCCAATTTATGATCACTGGAATATTTACCAATTAGGTTTTCCGCTTTCTTCACGTTAAAAGTGAAACGTTGAATCAGAACAGTCGTAACACCCTATGCCGTTATGTTTGAACATAAGACGTTCTTCTAACGTTGATATGAACTCTTTGTAAGAATATAAGCACAACTTTGGCATGTTAAACGTTTATTTGAAAATAAGTTAATAGATGCACAGCTTTTAACATGCTTTTTCAAACTTTCAATGTGTAATGAACTGCTTGAATGCTATAACCATAAAAGTATACATCTGCAATAAAGCCTGTCTATAGTGAACATATCAAATGGCACTGAAGTCAGAGAGACATATACCTGTAATACATGTGTTAAATCAATTACTGCAAAATCTAAAAAAGACGAGCATTAATTTCTTCCTGCCTTTAAGTCCAAATGTGAAATATTTTAGTATTTTAATTATAATAGGCAGCTTTTTACACACAAATATAATACCTAAAAAGCTTACCTTTTACTGTAAAAGTAGTTTTCTTTGAAGACATCTTCCTTGAAAACATCTTCTTTCTATAAGAAAGAACTTTCAATGAGAAAGGTGTTGAAACAATTATTTTATTTTACCATCTTAGTGTGAGAACAGTGTCTTTTATTGACATAAACACCGATAAAGTCATATTTCTCCCTATCTAATTACCCATTAGCACAATAGTTTGTGTTTCCTGTTGATATAAACCAGATACAGTAATTCCTTTACAAGGTAAGGGCTTCATATTTTATTTTTTTACCTTGAATAAGCGGCACAACTGGCTTATGTTAAAATGATTTAAGTGCACTTAAATCCTTTTGGCACATGTATAACCTCTCAATATGTGTGAAAACATATTGTGCCAAAAAGACTTAAGTGCTATTCAAGCTTTCTTGCAGTCATGAAAAGGATATAAAGCATTCTGGCATACAAGGGATTTGTCGATAAGCACTTAGTGCACCTTGGTTCTGTCGGATATACTATGTTGTATACAAGATATGATTCCAGGGAATAGTGCAAATTGAAGAGTATTTGAATAGCTTTTTAAACATGCAAAAAGTGATTTTTGATAAAAAGTGCACTTACCACATTCTGGCTCTAACCCCTTGATATGTTCCTATAATATCTTGATTTACTTTGAAAATGGCTCCGGTGCTCTGAAGAGCATTGTTTCCAGGGGCGAGTGAATTTCTTCTTGTGAACCTTATGATAATATTTATGTTTCATTAAGTACTTTTATTATTTTAAACTCCACCTTCCCAGAATAGTTTAGTTCCTTTGGGTCTCAGGTGAGCACCTTAGGGCCAATGGCCCTCTTGTCTAAATTTTACATCAAACTTTTTTCCATCATCAAGATAGCTGTTTCACATGTTATTTGTTTACCTTGAAATAGCATTACAAATGTATATGCTTTTTTCTCATATGCTCCTTAATGAATTTATGGATTACACACAAAATTATATTTTTATGCCCCCCTTCGAAGAAGAGGGGGTATATTGCTTTGCACATGTCGGTCTGTCAGTCTGTGGGTCGGTCCGTCCTCCAGGTTGTTTCCGGATGATAAGTCAAAAACGCTTGAGCCTAGGATCATGAAACTTCATATGTACATTGATCATGACTCGCAGATGATTCCTACTGATTTTTAGGTCAAAGGTCAAGGTCACGTTGACCCGAAATAGTAAAATGGTTTCCGGATGATAACTCAAGAATGCTTATGCCTAGGATCATGAAACGTAATAGGTACATTGATCATGACTCGCAGATGACCCCTATTGATTTTCAGGTCACTATATCAAAGGTCAAGGTCACTGTGACCTGAAATAGTAAAATGGTTTCCGGATGATAACTCAAGAATGCTAATGGCTACGATCATGAAACTTCATAGGTACATTGATCATGACTTGCAGATGACCCTATTGATTTTGAGGTCACTAGGTCAAAGGTCAAGGTCATGGTGACCCTAAATAGTAAAATGGTTTCCGGATGATAACTCAAGAACGCTTATGCCTAGGATCATGAAACTTAATAGGTACATTGATCATGACTCGCATATGACCCCTATCGATTTTGAGGTCACTAGGTCAAAGGTCAAGTTCATGGTGACCCTAAATAGTAAAATGGTTTTCGGATGATAACTCAAGAACGCTTATGCCTAGGATCATGAAACTTCATAGGTACATTGATCATGACTCGCAGATGACCCCTATCGATTTTGAGGTCACTAGGTAAAAGGTCAAGTTCATGGTGACCCGAAATAGTAAAATGGTTTCCAGATGATAACTGAAGAACGCTTATTCCTAGGATCATGAAACTTGATAGGTAGATTGATCATGACTCGCAGATGACCCCTATTGATTTTCAGGTCACTAGGTCAAAGGTCAAGGTCACGATGACCCGAAATAGTAAAATGGTTTCCGGATGATAACTCAAGAACGCTTATGGCTAGGATCATGAAACTTCATAGGTACATTGATCATGACTCGCAGATGACCCCTATTGATTTTTTTCAGTTCACTAGGTCAAAAGTCAAGGTCACAGTGACAAAAAACATATTCACACAATGGCTGTCACTACAACGGAGAGTCCATATGGGGGGCATGCATGTTTTACAAACAGCCCTTGTAGGAATTGAAACTTTTTGTGAAATAAAACCAGCCATTTATTCAACAAATTATATTGCTGTATATAATTTAAAGAAGACCAGAACAGCTTTAAAACGGTGTTTTCTTATTAGAGAATCATATTTGAATTAACAAACTATTATCCTATCTATAGTTGCGGAAGTAAAAGTGGATGGCTCTTCATTTTTCTGCATACATGTGTAGTGAACACTCTTTGTGCCTTAATGTTTCTATATGATTTATTTGCTTAACCCTTTCCCACTTAGAAGCAAAGTGAACATTGCCATGTGCAAACAGCATAAAACCAGAACAACATGTGATTAACTTGCATTCTGTTCAGGTTTTATGCTGTTTGCTGCTCATCATATCTAAGGGTTGGAAATGAATCCTTGAAAGCTTGAATTTAGTTAGAAAGGTATTTTATTAAATTGAACTTTCTAAGGGATTACTACAGCGTAATCATGCGTATCTAAGTGGTAAAGGGTAAATCTTTTAAAAATTGATGACATAGAGGATTTGATTTCCACCTATCAAACAAGAGATCTCTGGCTTAACTTGATTTTGTTCTTTGTCAGATCAACAAGCATACAATTAGAATATTATGTAAAATTCTTCATAAATGAAATACATTCCAAAGAAGAAGTGGTTAATTTCTTTTCCCTAAAATATTCGCACCTATTCTCCCGGGCAAGCAAGTAATTGGCATAATTAGGACTATAGATTGATAGAGATTCACAACAGGTTGGAAATCCACATGCCTAATAATTGAAGATCAAGGTTAATAGACTTCTGTTAAAATGTAGATCACAGTGATCATGCCTTCCACCCTTCCCACAAACACACACAACAAAACAAGTCTTATTCTTTAATTATCTTTGTTAAAATGTTGATTGGTGCATAGAATATTTTTTAAACTCATCATTTTACATGTAATTGCCTTCTTTATTACTTGTATTTTGACAAATTGCAGCTTCCATAATGATAAATGTTTCATTGTGTTTACATAGTTTATGTCACACAAAGCTCATTTCTGTGTTCATTGGCATGACCCTGTGGCATCTGTGTCCCTTTTTACACATTTCTTGTCCTTGATTTATCATTGTTATCATGATTGCTATTGGTGTATTTATTTAGCTGCATTCTGGGAAAACTGGGCTTAATGAATGTGTGTAAAGTGTCATCCTCGATAAGCCTGTTGTATTCGCACAGGCTAATCCGGGACAACACTTTCTGTCAAAACTGGAATTTTGTTTGGAAAAGACTTCCTCTAAACAAAAAAATTCATATAAGCGGAAGTCTTGTCGCTGATTAGCCTATGCTGTTTTTCTTATGCAGGTGCCCCCCTGGTGTTCTCTCAGCCCCACTTCCTCAACGCAGACCCTGGGATAATGAACGCTGTGATTGGCATGAGACCTGACCCAGACGAGCATGGCACTTTCATTGATATTGAACCGGTAAAACCCTATAAACAAATTCCTGTATTGTTTATGCATGTTTATGCGTTCCTATTCCATGACAAATGAAGGTGCATTCTTTGTTTTATGTGTCATTTGATCAATCATAATTATGAACTTCTTTGATATTTAAATAGTTTGCATTATACTGTTACTGTTTTCATGTACAGGTATTTAAAATACCCTGAGATTCCATTTTATTAGCTCCACTGGCCAGAGGCCAGCGGGGCTTATGTCATGGTCCTGTGTCCGTTGTGCGTGCATGCGTGAACTTTTTCTTTAAACATCTTCTTCTCCTTAACTACAAGTCCAATTCTGATAAAACTTCTCACAAATGTTCCTGGGGTGAACCTCTTTCAAAATTGTACAAATTATGCCCCTGGGGTCAAATTTGACCTCGCCGCGGTGGTCAATAAATTGAACATATGCTTATATAAAGCCTATTTTGTGCAAACTTTAAAAATCTTTCTGTCCATAACCATTGGGCCTAGTGCTACCACATTTAGTATGTAGTGACATTTAATAGTTCTCTACTTTGTTTGTTCAAATTATACCCCTGGGGTTAAATTTGACCCTGCCCCTGGGGTCACAAAAACGAACATATAATTATATAAAGGTTTATATAAAGCCTATTTTGTGCAAACTTTTGAAAAATCTTCCTGTCCATAACCGTAGGGCCTAGGGCTACCAAATTCTGTATGTAGTGACATCTAATAGTTCTCTACTTAATTTGTTCAAATTATGCCCCTGGGGTCAAATTTGACCCTGCCCCGGGGGTCACAAAAATGAACATAGGCTCTAATAAGGCCTATTTTGTGCAAACTTTAAAAATCTCTTGTCCATAACCATATGGCATAGGGCTATCAAATTTGGTATGTAGTGACATCTAATAGTCCTCTGCCAAGTTTGTTCAAATTAAGCCCCTGGGATCAAATTTGACCGATCCCCAGGGGTCACAAAATTGAACATATGCTTATATTGGGTCTATTTTGTACAAACTTCAAAAATCTTTATGTCCATAACCATTGGGCCTATTTCTACCAAATTTGGTATGTATTAAAATCTTGAAGTTCTCTACCAAGTTTTTTTCAAATTATGCCCCTGGGGTCAAATTTGACCCTGCCCCGGGGGTAACAAAAATGAACATATGTTTAAATAAGGCCTATTTTGTGCAAACTTTAAAAATCTTCTTGTTCATAATTATAGATCCTAGGGCTACTAAATTTGGTATGTAGTGACATCTAAAAGTCCTCTACCAAATTTGTTCAAATCATTCCCCTGGGCTCAAATTTGACCCTGCCCTGGGGGTCACAAAACTGAACATATGCTTATATAAAGCCTCTTTTTGTGCAAACTTTAAAAATCTTCCTGTCCATAACCATTGGGCCTAGGGCTACCAAATTTGGTATGTAGTGACATCTTATAGTTCTCTACCAAGTTTGTTCAAATTATGCCCTTGTGGCAAAATTTATCCCTTGAAGGGTCCCATTAAAAAGTTGTTCAAGAAAATTTAATTTGTCAAAAAACATGGCAACAGGAAAACGTTGAACTTTGCATGTTTATGCGTTTTTGCTATTTATTCATTATAGGATGAATAAACTATTTTCTTCTCAAACTAAAAGTTTATCAAAATACACTTGGAATAACTTTTTAATTATAAAAGATAAATGCATACATGTCGAGCTAAAAGGTAGACCAACATGTTAACTATCCATAAATGTTAACCTTTTACCGAACGACACATTTTGGACTGCCCCAAATTGAAAGAGATTTCAGACGAGAAATAATATTGTAAAGGACTATTTATAAATTGGCTGGGTGGGGTAGAAATCATTTTGATAAAAGGAGAAATTGCTCATCATGAGCAATTTCTCCGTTTTGAAACCGGAAGTCCTGTTTTCAAAACAAAAACAAACTCTTCAGATGGAATTATGGTCTATTGGAACGTCAGATGGAAAAAGTAAAGGAAAGTTAGGTCAAGCTAATTGTTTGTCATGATATCTCTTTAAACCGCACGCCATATGCAAGTAGTGTTGCCATGATCGCAACATCTTGATGAATTATAATTCAATTTTTTGTCTCATAAATATTTACTTTGTTTAACAAACAATCTCTACAAAATAATCATTCCTACTGCCTTTCGGCATCTCATGAACCTGAAAAACTGGTAACTTTATGTTTCCTCAGGGGAATATCTTCCTTGTACAATAAACAATTTCTTCACCACGTTAACAATCCTGCTACACTCACTAATGCCTCAAGAATGTTGAAGTTCAGGTGATCTATGTCATTAGGTATTTTGCAAAGGACCTGTGCCACAATTCCCGTGCTTTTTAGTCTGTTTAGTTAACACCGTAGTAACGTTTTCCATATATAAAAATGCTCACCCTTCCAACTTTAAGCGCCCAGTGGGATGAGGGATAGAAAGAGAAAGTCACGTGCTTGAGTACATTTCAACCCATGCGCATTGCACACTTTTTTCGCATAAAAAAAACAGTGGAGCGATACAGGGCCATCATGGCCCTCTTGTTTTACATGTGATCATTCCCAATTTAATAAGAAAATATCTGTCATTTAGACACATATCAAGTCGTGGGCATAATATATACAAGTGAAAAGATAATAATGTAGGCTTTCTGGTCTTCACTGTTGATGGTTAGTACTGTAGTTTGAATTTTGAGTGCAACCTTTTGATTTTAGCTTGGTCTTAAGAAAATGCAGGGTGGAACATTTTCAAATTGCTTTGATGTGTGGAAAAGAACATGGTGCATGAAAAGAAAGAAATGCGTATGGGTCGCTTACTGGGAAAACTGGGCTTAAAGCGTGTGTGTAAAGTATTGTGCAGACAGGCTAATCAGGGACAACACTTTTTGCTTTATGATATTTTTTTGTTTTGAAGCTAGTCTCTTCTTAGTAAAAATTTAGTTTTGACAGAAAGTGTCTTCCCTGATTAGCCTGTGTTGTCTGCACAGGCTAATCTGGGACAACATAATGCATATGCATTAAACCCAGTTAAAAAATTGCCTGTTTGCTATTGGTGCCTGTTTGCTATTGGTGCCTGTTTTCTATTGGTGCCTATTATTTATTAGGGCTGTTGTTAGCACATTCTATCAAGATGACGTTTTTATTGCAGAATACTGGGGCAGCTTTGTATGCAGCAAAAAGGCTTCAAATAAACATTCAGCTAGAGAATGTGGACAACATCGAGTAAATGACAAATGAGTTGCATCACTCAAAAAAGGGATCTTATGCCATATGTGGTTAGCGCAGGCTATCTGCTATAATGTTGAACTGTCACATAAGTGGACAGGGTAGCTCCTGACCAGACTGCATGATTGTGCGGTTGGTATGGTGCTACGCTAGCTGCATATGACATAAGACCCATTTAAGCTCGATGTGACTCATATTTCTTGAGTGATTTATTAACCATTGAGAAAAACATATGTCCAGTGTTCTCCCGAAGCACTGGCAGCCAGCAATTTCACTGTTTACATTCAATTTAATTTCCCCAAAATATCAATTGAAATGGTGCAAATACACTCATTTTATTTCTTAGTTGCCGGCTACTTTGAAATATAACTGGCTACTCAAATTTTTCTGGCAGACACTTTATGTCATTGAAGTAGTTGTTCAAAAATATGTTCTCATGATATAACTTAAATTTCTGTAACACATTACCTATAAATATTTGGTGAACTACATTTCAATAGACACAAAAGAATATTTGGCAACTGAGTCCCATTTATCTTTTAGTTTATTTAGTGGAAACCTATTTATTTTAGCTCGATTGCATCGAAAGCTTCAGGCTTATTTGAAATGTTCTTGAGTCCGGTTCCTGAGCCTGAAACAGTTTTAGAGGAAGATCTGAAGAAAGCTCTCTCAGTGGGAATTGAACCCTTGACCTCCAGTCTTAACTATGTCTTATCTGAGTTTGAATCAGTTGTAGTTATAGCTGGTCTGAGTTCGATAATTGTTCCAGTCCGTTAACCCTTTGCATGCTGGGAAATTTGTCGTCTGCTAAAATGTCGTCTGCTGAATTTCTAAAATTAGCATTATCTTCGATTTTTTTTCAAAGAATACTATCAGAATAGCAAACAGTTTGGATCCAGATGAGACGCCACGTTCTGTGGCGTCTCATCTGGATCCAAACTGTTTGCAAAGACCTTCAAAATTCGGTTCCCGCACTGAAAGAGTTAAAAACATGGCCGCCAGGGGGCAGGGCAGTTTTTATTATATACACAACAACTATTTTCACGTTAAGTTATTTACAATGACCTGATATTCCATTAGTAGGGAAGGTGTGGATCGAACCAATGACCTCCCGTTCAATAGGCTGACACAATATCCATAAAGCCAGGGCGACCTAGTTTATATTAGCTAAAGATGCTGTGGTCTTATTATAAAATCAGCTGATGACTGTACATGCTTATTGCTTAGCAAGCCTTTTTAGACATAGATTTAATAAATAGGAGACAGTTTAAAAAAGCCTTTAAATATCAATATTAATTTACACTGATTTCACAGGATCTATGTCAGTTATGTATTTAAGTCTTATTCTGGGAATACTGAGCTTAATGCATGTACGTCAAGTGTCATCTCAGATGAGCCTGTGCAGTCCGCAGAGGCTTATCAGTGATGACTCATTCTGCTTTTGTAGAATTTTTTGTTATGCCCCCCTTCGAAGAAGAGGGGGTATATTGCTTTGCTCATGTCGGTCTGTCGGTTGGTCTGTCGGTCCGTCCACCAGGTGGTTGTCAGACGATAACTCAAGAACGCTTGGGCCTAGGATCATGAAACTTCATAGGTACATTGATCATGACTCGCAGATGACCCCTATTGATTTTGAGGTCACTAGGTCAAAGGTCAAGGTCACGGTGACCAGAAATAGTAAAATGGTTTTTGAATGATAACTCAAGAACGCATACGCCTAGGATCATGAAACTTCATGGGTAGATTGATCATGACTTGCAGATGACCCCTATTGATTTTGAGGTCACTAGGTCAAAGGTCAAGGTCACGGTGACCCGAAATAGTAAATTGGTTTACGGATGATAACTCAATAACGCATACGCCTAGGATCATGAAACTTCATGGGTAGATTGATCATGACTTGCAGATGACCCCTATTGATTTTGAGGTCACTAGGTCAAAGGTCAAGGTCACGGTGACCCGAAATAGTAAAATGGTTTTCGGATGATAACTCAAGAACGCATACGCCTAGGATCATGAAACTTCATAGGTAGATTGATCATGACTTGCAGATGACCCCTATTGATTTTGAGGTCACAAGGTCAAAGGTCAAGGTCACGGTGAATCGAAATAGTAAAATGATTTTCAGATGATAACTCAAGAACACTTTTGCCTAGGATCATGACACTACATTGATCGTGACTCGCAGATGACCCCTATCAATTTTCAGGTCACTAGGTCAAAGGTCAAGGTCACTGTGACAAAAATCCTATTCACACAATGGCTGCCACTACAACGGACAGCCCATATGGGGGGCATGCATGTTTTACGAACAGCCCTTGTTTAATTTAAGTCTCTCCTAACCAACAATTGCAGTCTAGGTGAAAAGTGTTGTCCCTTATTAGCCTGTGCAGACTGCTAAGCTATTTTGAGATGACACTTCACAGACATACATTAAGCCCAGTTTTCCCAGAAGGCTTCTCATTATCATTCGTACCAAAGCCAGCATACCAGTGTGTGAGACTTAATGTTGCTGTTTCTGATCCACAGAAAGACCCAGAAGTTACCAAGAGTTGTCCTACCAGTGCTATGGTTGAATGAGGTATGGCGGTATATGGAGGTTTGGGGCCACTATACACAATGCTCCCTAAAAGAAACATGTTATTGGAAAAATGGGCTTAGAGCACGTGCTCAAAAGTGTCATCCCAGATTTGCTGACTGATAAATTTAAACCTATTTATTTTATCTCGATTGCATTTAAAGAACTTACTACTTATTTAAATCATCTCCAATCTGTTTTCTGGGCCTAGAACCAGTACTTGGTGTCTTTTGGGGAGGTCTAAACGAACGCTCTCTCAGTGGGGATAGAACCAGTGACCTCCCGGTCATGAGGCACACACCATATCAAATACATAGCGGCGACTAATTACCCAATGGTATTTTTTTGCTAAAAGGAAGTCAATATTTAGGGAATGTTAACTCTAAATGCAGTTCTATCTTAAATAACAATTAATGCACACGCATTTAGCCCAGTTTTCCCAGAACAAGGCCACAATAAATATCTCAAAATAATAATATTCATGAAGTCTGTGGCCAGTTAATTTAAAGTTTGTTTTGTTGGTTACAAAAAACAGCAGTGTAATGTAAGTTGTCCACAATTGTTAACAGTCATTATCAAAGAAAATACAATTGTTATATAAAGTAAAGGATATCTTGTGAGGTCTTCTCTCACTTGTGTCAAAAGCAGTCAGGTTCTTTTAATTGGGCCTGGGTTTCTTTTTCACTCTGTATGGTATTAGAAAATGTAACATGGTAGGACCTTCATGTTTAAAATTTTACCATAAATAAATGTATTTATGCCCCTGAAGGAAGGCATATAGTGATCAGAACATCCGTCCGTCTGTCTGTCTGTCTTTCCGTCACACTTTGCGTTTAGGTTTCGCTTTTAGGTTTCGAAAAATGCTCATAACTTTTATGTCGCTTCAGATAGCAACTTGATATTTGGCATGCATGTGTATCTCATTGAGCTGCACATTTTGAGTGATTGAAGGTGAAGGTCATCCTTCAAGGTCTAAGGTCAAATATATGGCTTCAAAGCGGCGCAGAAGGGGGCATTGTGTTTCTGACAAACACATTTTTTGTTGTATGCTATTTGTTATACTTTGTTGCAAAACAAAATTCTCTTTAAATACAATTTAACGCACTCAGTTTTAATTAAGAATTCAATGTAGCATGGGTGGGTCTGGGCTCACTTCTTTTTCTTTGACAATTGTTTTCTTGAAATTCAAATAATAAATAGGGGCGCCCATCGCACAGATTGTTTATTTCTCTATTATATATTTGCATTATAGATAAGGGACTTAACCATACTGGGGCTTTTGACAATTAATTTCTGCAAATCAATTTTTTTGCGAATAAAGGTGTGAACAAATAGCATGCAGTTTTCAGTGTTTGATGTTCTACTGCTGGTACTATTAATATACTTTCTATCAAAATTGATAAATTAAAATCTAGTTTCTTGGCATTGGTATTGTTTGTCACTTAATTGAAACATTTTACACATTTAAATGCAATAGGTAGTATACATATGAAACTATGAACAGTTTCTTTTAAAGCAAAGTCATACCAAGAGACATTTGAATTATTCAATGTACCTATGCTAAAACTATAAGTTATTTTGAAGTTATAAAACATCATCTGTTTTGATCATGTGATTTTAATAATTATAAAAATAATTTCCAGAGCTCGGTTGTAACAAAGGAACTCGCGGATGAATTCAAGTCCCAGCTTCAAACCCCCGTGTTGGAGATGCATGTTGGGATTTACGTTGCTATCGGTGTGGGCGCCCTCATGATCGTTAGCGTTGTGTTAGTGGCAATTATTAGAAAAAGGCGTCAGGTATGTTGTAGACATATTAATTGGTGACAAAAATGTATTTCTACTGCGTAACTTTACAAAAGATTTCTAGATAATCTTCAAATAAATAATGACATAAGAATAAATCTAGTCTCTTTGATAAATTATCTTGTTTAACTTGAGTTTGGTGTATTTCCATGCTAATGGGCACATTGTTTGTTTTGCAGACCCAGATTGCCTATGTCACAGTCAATGACAACTGATGGAAAAATATCGTCAACTTGTTAGCATCAGTTGTAGAACAAATTGAAAGTAAAATTAGTCCATTTATGCAGATATATCATTTACATTTGGGGAAATTAAAATTGCTGTCCTGAAGGTAGAAGGCAACATTTTTACCTAGAGGTCAAAATTTTGAACTGTTGCCCTGAGGCTGCTATGTTTCAAAATATTGTCTTCTTTACTCTTTGCTTATAATTTGACT
The DNA here is from genome assembly GCF_020536995.1 of Dreissena polymorpha. Classification (NCBI taxonomy): domain Eukaryota; kingdom Metazoa; phylum Mollusca; class Bivalvia; order Myida; family Dreissenidae; genus Dreissena; species Dreissena polymorpha. The sequence goes on along the minus strand of NW_026273322.1, from coordinate 462,208 downwards.
GTTTCTAAATATCAATAAAATATCTATTTTTATTACCTACTTTTAAAATGAATCATAATTCATTTTGTTTCATATAATAATAATGATAATGATTATAATAATAATAATGATAATAATACCAAACACAGAATAATGTTGATGATAATTTTCATTTTGAGCTCATCTATTTTTTGAAAAAAATTATGAGCTGTTGTCATCACCTTGGCGTCGGTGTCGGCGTCAACGTCGGCGACCGGTTAAGTTTTGCGTTTAGGTCCACTTTTCTCATAAAGTATCAATGCTATTGCATTCAAACTCGGTACACTTACCAACTATCATGAGGGGACTGGGCAGGCAAAGTTAGATAACTATGGCTTGCATTTTGACAAAATTATGTGCCCTTTTTATACTTAGAATATAGAAAATTTTGGTAAAGTTTTGTAAAGGTCTATTTTATTCCTAAAGTATCAAAGCTATTGCTTTCATACTTGCAACACTTACTATTGTAAGGGGACTATGCAGGCAAAGTTATGTAACTTTGACTGGCATTTTGACGGAATTATGGGCCCTTTATACTTGAAAATTTAGTTATGTTTTGTGTTTTGGTCCACTTTACCCCTAAAGTATCAGATATTGCTTTCATACTTGGATCACTCGCAAACTATCATAAGGGGAAAGTAAAGGACAAGTTGCATAACTCTGGTTGTCAATTTAATGGAATTATGGCCCTTTTTTGACTTAGTAACTTTGAATATATGGTTACATTTTGTGTTTAGATCCACTTTACTTCTTCAGTATCAAGGCTATTGCTTTTTAATTTCAAATACTTTCATGAGGGTACTGTATCTGGCAAGTTGAATTTTACCTTGACCTTTGAATGACCTCCGTCCGTCTGTCCGAAAAAAACTTTGACATTGGCCATAACTTTTTCACTTTTAAAGATAGCAACTTGGTATTTGGCATGCATGATTATCTCATGGAGCTGCACATTTTGAGTGGTGAAAGGTCAAGATCATCCTTCAAGGTCAAATTTATGGCGTCTGTCTGTCCGAAAACTTTAACATTGGCCATAACTTTTTCAATATTGAAGATAGCAACTTGATATGTGGCATGCATGTGTATCTCATGGAGCTGAACATTTTGAGTGGTGAAAGGTGAAGGTCAAGGTCATCATTTAAGGTCAAATGTCAAATATATGGCGTCTGTTCGTCCGAAAACTTTAACATTGGCCATAACTTGAAGATTGCAACTTGATATTTGGCATGCATGTGGATCTCATGAAGCTGCACATTTTAAGTGGTGGAAGTTCTAGGTCAAGGTCATCCTTCAAGGTCAAGGTCATCCTTCAAGGTCAAAGGTCAAAAAAATAAATTAAAAATTTCAAAGCGGCGTTCTCATGAAGCTGCACATTTTGAGTGAAGGAAGTTCAAGGTCAATGTCATTCTTCAAGGTCAAGGTCATCCTTCTTGGTCAAAGGTCAAAAAATAAAATCAAAGCGGCGTTATCATGAAGCTACACATTTCGAGTGGTGGAAGTTCAAGGTCAATTTCATACTTCAAGGTCAAGGTCATCCTTCAAGGTCAAAGGAAAAAAAATAAAATTGAAAGCGGTGTTATCATGAAGCTGCACATTTTGAGTGGTGGAAGTTAAAGGTCAAGGTCATCCTTCAAAGTAAAATTTTTTTTTTTTTAATTTCAAAGTGATGTTATCATGAAGCTGCACATTTTGAGTGGTGGAAGTTAAAGGTCAAGGTCATCCTTCAAGGTAAAAAAACCCAAACAATTCAAAGCGGCGGTCTCATGAAGCTGCACTTTTTTAGTGGTGGAATTTCAAGGTCAACGTCATTCTTCAAGGTCAAGGTCATCCGTCAAGGTCAAAGGTAAAAAAAATAATTTCAAAGCAGTGTTATCATTAAGCTTCACATTTTTAGTTGTGAATGTTCAAGATCAAGGTCATCCTTCAAGGTCAAGGTCATCTTTCAAGGTCAAGGTCATCTTTCAAGGTCAAAGGTAAAAAAATAAAAAAATTAGCGGCATTATCATGAAGCTGTACATTTTGAATGGTGGAAGTAAAAGGTCAAGGTCATCCTTCAAGGTCAATTTTTTTTTAAATTGCAAATTTGCGTTCTCATGAAGCTGCACATTTTAAGTGATGGATGTTTAAGGTCAAGGTCATCCTTCAAGATCAAGGTTAATTTTCAAGGTCAAAGGTCAAAAAATATATAATCAAAGCGGCGTTTTCATAAAGCTGCACATTTTGAGTGGTGGCAGTTCAAGGTCAAGGTCATTCTTCAAGGTCAATGTCATCCTTCAAGGTTAAAGGTAAAAAATAATAATTTCAAAGCGACGTTATCATGAAGCTGCACATTTTGAGTGGTGGAAGTTCAAGGTCAAGGTCATCCTTCATGGTCAAGGTCATCCTTTAAGGTCAAAGGTCAAAAAAATAATAATTCAAAGCGGTGTTCTCATAAAGCTGCACATTTTGAGTGGTTGAAGTTCAAGGTCAAGGTCATCCTTCAAGGTCAAAGGTAAAAAAAACATAAACAAATTTTTTCAAAGCGGTGCAATAGGGGGCATTTTGTTTCTGACAAACACATCTCTTGTTTTTTTCAAACATGGTTAAAAAACACAAATATTTATTTTTATTATTTTATTTTTGAAATACCGTCCGTGAAATACCGTTGGGTGGGATACCCAAGAATCCCCCCCCCCCCCCCCCCCAAAAATTAATAAATTTGTTTTTGCATTTTTTTGGCATTTTTGGAAGATAATGTAATAAATGACCACACCCTCACACTATACACCCTTCTCCACTCCACCCCTCCCTCCTTTGTGATTGAAATTGAGAAAGGTCCCTACACCTTTAAAAAGAAAAATAGATTAGCGGTCTGCACCCACAAGGCGTCTTGTTGTATAATTAGTATTTATCTGATTATGAATAATAATGATAATAATTATATTAATGTTATAAAATTCACTCGCCACTGTAAAATTCAACAATTATTAACCTGGAAATAGCTATTTACTGTCAGTTGCCACAATATTACATTTGCAACATGTTTGCCATTTGAATATTGATTTGGGCAACATAATGTATCCAAACCAGGACACATCACAAACTATGGCCTGCTTGTTTAGAAAAGGGGGTAAACAGTATAACATGTGTAATTAGAGTTTATTAGCGTTTATATAGTGAAGCACGTAATAAGATCAAAATATTGTCATATTTACAAGAATGTTTGTTACTATTGAATTCTTATTCATTTCCACCAAAAATGAAGACTTCATAGTTTATTCACAGAAATATGTTGTTCCTCAAAAATGGACTGATATTGACTGATATATAGAGAATAAGAGGTTGGTGACGTGGATGCAGAATGGTTATCTGGCAAGTTGGAGGAATTTCGGCTCACCCGATAAGATCCTCCGACAAGCCAGATAACCATTCTCCATCTACGTCACCAACCTATTATTCTATTTATCCTTTATCCTGTCACATTAACAACATTCGTTGAAATGTTTCTAAAATGTCTAGTTTTCGAGTATTTTGTGTTTAAATATTTAATATGGTAAACGCGCGAAAAAAAGATTGTGACGTCACGTCAGGCAAAGCGCTTAGGCTAGCTTCCATCTTGTTAAAACACACAGAAATCGAGTTGCTCGTTATTAATTCAATACACAAAGATGAAATTATGCTGTTTAAATAATAATGATTAAACAAACAGTTTTTTACATTTTTAGCTCATCTATTTTTTGAAAAAAAATTATGAGCTATTGTCATCACCTCGGCGTCGGCGTTGGCGTTGGCGTTGGCGTTGGCGTTGGCGTCGGCGTCCGGTTAAGTTTTGCGTTTAGGTCCACTTTTCTCAGAAAGTATCAATGCTATTGCATTCAAACTTGGTACACTTACTTACTATCATGAGGGGACTGGGCAGGCAAAGTTAGATAACTCTGGCGTGCATTTTGACAGAATTATGTGCCCTTTTTATACTTAAAAAATTGAAAATTTTGGTTAAGTTTTGCGTTTAGTTCCACTTTTCTCAGTAAGTATCAATGCTATTGCATTCAAACTTGGTACACTTACTTACTATCATGAGGGGACTGGGCAGGCAAATTTAGATAACTCTGGCATGCATTTTGACAGAATTATGTGCCCTTTTTATACTTAGAAAATTGACAATTTTGGTTAAGTTTTGTGTTTAGGTCCATTTTATTCCTTAAGCATTAAAGCTATTGCTTTCATACTTGCAACACTTACTAACTATCATAAGGGGACTGTGCAGGCAAAGTAATGTAACTCTGACTGGCATTTTGACAGAATTATGTGCCCTTTTTATACTTAGAAAATTGAAAATTTGATTAAGTTTTGTGTTTAGGTCCACTTTATTCCTACAGTATCAAAGCTATTGCTTTCATACTTGCAAGATTTATGAACTATCATAAGGGGACCGTGCAGGCAAAGTTATGTAACTCTGACTGGCATTTGAACGGAATTATGGGCCCTTTATACTTAGAAAATTGAAAATTTGGTTAAGATTTATGTTTTGGTCCACTTTACCCCTAAAGTATCATAGATATTGCTTTCATACTTGGAACACTCACAAACTATCATAAGGGTACAGTAAAAGGACAAGTTGCATAACTCTGGTTGTCATTGTTACGGAATTATGGCCCTTTTTTGACTTAGTAACTTTTAATATATGGTTAAATTTTGTGTTTCGATCCACTTTACTTCTTAAGTATCAAGGCTATTGCTTTCAAACTTCAAATACTTACATGCTATCATGAGGTTACTGTACCTGGCAACTTTAATTTTACTTTGACCTTTGAATGACCTTGACTCTCAAGGTCAAATTATTAAATTTTGCTAAAATTGCCATAACTTCTTTATTTATGATTAGATTTGATTGATACTTTGATGAAACTACTCTTACCTGACATACCACAATAGACTCCACCCAAACCATCCCCCGTGCCGTCCCCTCCCCCCCTCCCCCCTCCCCCCCTCCCCCCCCCTATTTTTTTTTTTTTTTTTTTTTTTTTTTTAAGATCATCTCACAAATGACCACCACACCCTCACACTAATAACCCCCCCCCCCCACCCCACCCCCCCCCCCTAATTTTTTTTTTTTTTTTTTTTTTTTTTTTAAGATCATCTCACAAATTACCACCACACCCTCACACTATACCCCCCCCATTTTTTTTTAAAAATGGTTATGTTTGAAATACCGTCCAACCATCGCACCCAAACCCCCCCCCCATCGCCCCCCCCAACCCCCCCCCCCCCCCCCCCCGGATTTTTTTTTTTTTTTTTTTTTTTTTTCGCTTTTTTGGAAGATAATGTAATAAATGTCCACAACCCCACACTATACACCCCTCTTCACTCCACTCCTCCCTCCTTTGTGATTGAAAATGAGAGTCCCTTCACCTTTAAAAAGAAAATAGATGAGCGGTCTGCACCCGCAAGGCGGTGCTCTTGTTTTCATAAACAATAATGAACATCAAATTATAGACAGAACAAAAATTTATGGTAACAAATCCAGGATGTTGTACATAACTCAATACAATTAAGCCACAGAAGAGTACTACTATTACGAGTATTATAGAATGATTCTCTGTATGAGTACAACATTAAGAAAATCCACATTTTTTATTGACGTTTTCATTCGCAAACACAAGCAAGGTGTATGAACACCCTGAACGTGAAGCTGAAGGGCTTCAATACATTTAAAGAGCATCTGCGAACATAAATGACCAAAAAAGATGTATTGTGTATTTGATATAACAATTTTATAGTATATTTTAACTCTAATTGTATATCCATAATAAGGTCATGTTCCGCTAAGCAAGAATAGCACCAGGAAGTCCTGTTTATAAACAAGTAAAACCCCAACTTTATTTGAGCTGGTTTTACTGAATAAAATACCTCTTTTGTAGCTTACCATTTTTTGTTCTATAAAAAGCCACTGCTATTGACTGCAAACATGTTCATGCTATAATGTGCAAAATTATACCACATTTGTATTAACTAAATATCGTTTACGGACAGAAATTTAAGCACGCCAGGCTATATGGTGTCACTTAATCTTAAAAACAGTTGCAATAATAATGGTTATTGTAAGCAAGTGCACTTTTCAACAAGCAGCCTTTCCTTTATAATCAGCCACTGTAGAGCTAATCTGACTTAATATCCCAAATTGACAAACCCGGATACATTTAACTTAAAGTTTTCAACAAAAAAACACCAGATTATTCAGAATTAAGAAATTTTGATTATTAACTGAATAAAATTATGAAGGTACCCTATCAACCTGATTTATTGGTGGTGCGGTGGTCGAGTGGTAACACTCTGGTCTTACATTCCAGAGGTCCCCGGTTCAATTTCCGGCTGGGGCACTGGAAATTTCAGAAATACTTCAAGTGTTTCCCACCCAACTAAAGATGTACTGGTATGAAACCCAGGTAATTCTCGCGTGCATTGGAGCTATACACTGAGCACGTAAAAAAAACAAGGGATCTCTTCGCAAAGAGCTAGGGTATCGCACCGGGATTCCTTAATACTGTCTCTTCTGTATGCTGTCTTTTCAGCAAAACCAAAGGAACCCATTGGAAATAAGTGATTGCAATTTCATGGGTTATCCTTGACTGCAAGGTCAAAAGAAATACAGAGAATCATTCTATAATACCCGTAATAGTAGTACTCTTCTGTGGTTTAATTGTATTGAGTTATGTACAACATCCTGGATTTGTTACCATACATTTTTGTTCTGTCTATAATTTGATGTTCATTATTGTTGATGCTATTATTAATTTTTTGTTTATGGTTGAACAAAAAAACAACACCAGTTGTATTTGAAAATGTGTATGCATACATTTTTAATGTTCGGATTATTTAATAATCAATAAACTCTTAGAAAGTATGTATTAAGGATTTTAGAAAATGTGAGTCGTTAAAATCAGTGGATTGTTCAAAAGGAGGTCCAAATTACTGAAGAGAGTGACCACTTTTGTTGATTGGTCAACATTAAAGTTCGAAAGAGATTACAGTGTTTTTTTATCTAGAGGCTTCAATGTGTCTTTGTTAGCATTTAGTTTGGAATGTTATTCATTATTCAAATGTCTTAATAGTTGATTTTTAAGAAATTGTACACAGTAGATTAAACCTGTATTTTCCAGTAAATGAAAATATACTGTTATACTGTGTATTAAACTGTGATAGTTATTCTACAAGAACATGTTATGTCACCTAATAAACAGTTATATATGCCTGAACAGCTTATGTCTTCTTATGTTTTCTTTCAAATTGGTATGAATTCTTTGCATTTTTAGTCCCCTACCGGTTTCACTGGAGGGGACTTATGGTTTTGTCTCCATCCGTCCGTCACACTTTTCTGGATCCTGCGATAACTTTAAAAGTTCTAAATAATTTTTCATGAAACTTGGAAAATGGATAGATGGCAATATGGACATTTTGCACGTCATTTCATTTCGTTCCTACGTAAAGAATTCTGGTTGCTATGGCAACAAATAGACTAGAAATACTGCTGAAAATTGTGTTTTTTTTGGATCCTGCGATAACTTTTTAAGTTCTTAATATTTTTTCATGAAACTTGAAACATGGATAGATGGCAATATGGACATTATGCACGTCATTTCATTTCGTTCCTACGTCAAAAATTGTGGTTTGCTATGGCAACAATAGACTACTAGACATACTGCTGAAAATGGTGGTTTTCCGATCCTGCGATAACTTTTAAAGTTCTTAATATTTTTTCATGAAACTTGAAACATGGATAGATGGCAATATGGACATTATGCAGGTCATTTCATTTCGTTCCGACGTAAAAAATTCTGGTTGCTATGGCAACAAATAGACTAGACATACTGCTAAAAATGGTGGTTTTCTGTATCCTGCAATAACTTTAAAAGTTCTTAATATTTTTTCATGAAACTTGAAACATAGATAGATGGCAATATGGACATTGTACACGTCATTTCATTTGTTCCAAAATAAAAAAAATTGGTTGCTATTGCAACAAATATATATATAAAAAAAATATGGACTTTCTGACAATGGTGGAGCCGGTAGGGGACTTCTATTGCTTGACAATAGTCTTGTAAATAATATATGTAAGAATTTGTTAAATCTTGAATTGAGCCTCGCTTTGGGAAACAGTCCGCACAGGCTAATTTGGAAAGGTCACTTTCTGCCTGTATGGTATTTTTTGCTTGAAGGAAGCCTTTTCTTAGTGAAAATCCAGTTAAGGACTGCACAGACTAATCTTTTGCCTCCACAAAGTGAATGGAGTTAAACATTGCACTTGCCCATATTGCCATACAGATGTGTAGTGAACTCCTTTTTAGCTTTTGTGATAACCTTTTGTCCGTCGTCCTTCTTTAGTCGTCTGTCGTCGGTTGTGCGGCGTCAACATTTGCCTTGTTAACTCTAGAGGCCACAATTATTTCCAATCTTCATGAAATTCGGTCAGAAGATTGGTCTCAATGATATATTGGATGAGTTCGAAAATGGTTATGTTTGCTTGAAAAACATGGCTGTCAAGGGGTGGGGCATATTTCCTTATATGGCTATAGTAAAATCGTGTTAACACTCGAGGCCACATTTATTGTCTGATCTTTATGAAACTTGGTCAGAAGATTCATCCCAACAATATCTTGGACGAATTCGATAATGATGCCGGTTGGTTGAAAAACATGGCCGCCAGGGGGCAGGGCATGTTTCCTTATATGGCTATAGTAAAACCTTGAAAACACTCTAGAGGCCACTTTTATTCTCTGATCTTCATGAAACTTTCTCAGAAGATTGGTCTCAATGATTTCTTGGTCGAGTTAGAAAATGGTTACGTTTGCTTTGAAAAACATGGCTTCCAAGGGGGAGGGGAATTTTTCCTTATATGGCTATATATGGCTATAGTAAAATCTTGTTAACTTTCTAGAGGCCACATTTATTGTTCGATCTTCATGAAACTTGGTCAGAAGATTAATCACAATAATATCTTGGATGAGTTCAAAAATGATTCCGGTTGGTTGAAAAACATGGTCGCCAGGGGCTGGGCATTTTTCCTTAAATGGCTATTGTAAAACCTTGTTAACACTAGAGGCCACATTTATTATCTGATCTTCATGAAACTTGGTCAGAAGATTTGTCCTAATGATATCATGGATGAGTTCGAAAATGATTTTGGTTGCTTTAAAAACATGGCCACCAGGGGGCGGGGCATTTTTCCTTATATGGATATATATTGCTTTAGTTAAACCTTATTATCACTCTATAGGTCACATTTATTGTCCGATCATCATAAAAGTTGGCCAGACAATTTGTCCCAATGATACCTCTGACAAGTTTGAAAATGGTTCCAGTGGCTTGCAAAACATGGCCACCAGGGGGCTGGGCATTTGTCCTTATATGGCTTCATGAATCGTAATGAAACTTTGTCAGAATATTTGTTTAAATGATATCTTGGATGTGTATGAAAATGGTTCTGGTCTGTTGAAAAACGTGGCTGCCGGGGTGTTCACTAGTCATGACAGTTGGTTAGAAATTTGTTCTAATGACATCTTGGGCTGCACAGAACAGATCAGTTCCTTTGAATCTCCGTAAGCGACTTTGGACCTATCAGGCCCTCTTGTTTACTTATGGGTGGATTTCACATAAACTTTGAGAGCTAAATGTCCATAATTAAAAGATGATTTGAAGATGATTCTAAAGAAAAGGATTTTGTTGTGACCAATTTAGGCAGAATTATGTCCCTTTGTCTTTTTAGCAAACCTAAGCGTGACGTTTGTCATCAATTTCTAGCTTTGTTACATCGTGCCTGGTCCGTTTGTGCTTCATGCAACTCTGTGAGATTATTTGTCCCAACGATATATCGCTTTTTAGCTCACCGTTGTGCGTCGTGCGGCGTCAACATTTGCCTTGTTAACACACTAGAGGCCACATTTATTGTCGTCCGGTGTTCATAAAATTTGGTCAGGAGATTTGTCTCTATGATATCTTTGACGAGTTCGAAAATGGCAACAGTTGCTTGAAAAACATGGCCTCCAGGGGGCAAGGCATTTTTCCTTATATGGCTATAGTAAAACCTTGTTAACACTCTAGAGGCCGAATTTATTATTCGATCTTCATCAATCTTGGTCAGAAGATTTGTCCCAATATTATCTTGGATGATTCCAAAATGATTCCGGTTGGTTGAAAAACATGGCCGCCAGGGGGCGGGGCATTTTTCCTTATATGGCTATAGTAAAACCTTGTCGACACTCTAGAGGCAACATTTATTGTCCGAATATCATGAAACATGGTGAGAAGATTAGTCTCAGTGTTATCTTGGACAAGTTAAAAAATGGTTCCAGTTGGTTGAAAAACATGGGCATCAGGGGGCCGGGCATTTTTCCTGATATGGCTATATATGGCTATAGTAAAACCTTGTTAACACTCTAGAAGCCACATTTAATATCCGATTGTCATGAAATTTGGTCAGAAGATTTTTGTTAATAATATCTTGGATGAGTTCAAAAATGGTTCTGGTTGGTTGAAAAACATGGCCTCCAGGGGGCGGGGCATTTTTCCTTATATTGCTATAGTAAAACCTTGTTAACACTCTAGAAGCCACATTAATTTTCCGATCATCATGAAACTTGGTCAGAAGATTTGTCCCAATGATATCTTGGACAAGTACGAAAATGTTGACGGTTGGTTGAAAAACATGCGGCCATGGGGCGGGGCATATTTTCCTTATATGGCTATAGTAAAACCTGATTAACACTCTAAAACTCATATTTATAGTCCAGTCTTCATGACACTTGGTCAGAACATTTGTTCTAATGATATTTTGGATGAGTTTGAAAATGGCTCAGGTCTGTTGAAAAACATAGCCGCCAGGGGGCGGGGCATTTTTCCTTATATGTTTTTAGTAAAACCTTGTTAACACTAGATGCAAGATTTATTGTCCGACCTTCATGAAACTTTATCAGAAGATTTGTCCCAATCATATCTTGGACTAGTTTAAAAATTGTTCCGGTTGGGTGAAAAACATGGCCGACAGGGGGCGGGGCATTTTTCCTTATATGGCTATAGTGAAACCTTGTTAAGACTCTAGAGGCCACATTTATTGTCGGATCTTAATAAAACTTGCTCAGCAGATTCGTTTTAATGATATCTTTAATGAGTTCACATATTGTTCCGATTGGTTGAAAAACATGGCTGCCAGGGGGCGGTGCATTTTTCCTAATATGGCAATATAGAGCTTTAGTACAACCTTGTTAACACTCTAGAGGCCACATTCATTGTCCGATCTTCATGAAATTTTGTCAGAAGATTTGTCCCAATGATATCTTGAACAAGTTTGAAAAAGGTTGCGGTTGGTAAAAAAACATTGCCACCAGAGGGCGGGGCATTTTTCCTTATATAACTTTATTAAAAACTTGTTAACACTCTTAAAGTCACATTTATTTTCAAAGCGTCATGAAACTTGGTCAGAACATTTGTTAAATTATATATTGGATGTGTACGAAAATGGTTCCGGTCTGTTGAAAAATGTGGCTGCTAGGGAGCGAGGAATTTATCCTTATATTGCTATTGTAAAAAGTAATTATAACTATAAAAGTTACATTTATTGTTCACTCTTCATGAAAGTTGGTCAGAACATTTGTTCTAATGACATCTTTGGCTTCACAGAACAGGACTGGTCAGTTCCTTGGTATCTCAGGTGAGCGATTTTGGGCCTTTGAGGCCCTCTTGTTTATAACCTGGTTCATATGGGGTCAAAATCAAACTTACTAGGTCAAATCAAAGTTCAAGCTTTGAACAGTCTGGAGGTTACATTTATGGCAAAATCTTCATAAAAATTTGTCGCAACATTTGTTCCAATATCTCTTCTTATTTTGAGACAAGGTCATGTGCAATAGAAAATAAGTTCAACAGGTAATATTAAAGAAAAAGATAATTAACACTCAAGATATCACATTTATTTCCATTGTTCGTAAAAGTTGGTCAAAAGATATGTAATTATGATATCTAATCTGAGTGGAAAACTAGGTAACATTGGATGAAAAACTAGATCAATACAAAGGATTGAATGAAAAGCTTATGAACACTCAACACATTACAATTGTTGTCCATTCTTTATGAAATGTGGTCGGAAAATATGTCTCAGTAAAATTCGATGTTTTTTTTAGAGGTTAAACAACAAGGTCACATAGTTAGAACTAAGACAAATATTGTGAACATTCTAGAGGCCACATTTATTTCCCAATCATATACAAAATTTGTGATAAGATATGTCCCACTCGCCAGTGGGTCACTTTGGGTCAAAATCAAGGTCAGTTTCAAGAACAATCTTGTAAACACAATATGGTGCATTTATTGCCTAATCTTCATTAAACTTACTCAGAACATGTGTGCCAATGGTATGAGTTCGGATCTGTGCGACGTGGGTTCAAAAACAAGGTATCTATTCAGAATTAATGTAAAAAAAGAATACTATAGTCGTAATTTTATTTTCGAATCTTCATGAAATTTGATAAGAAATTTTCACCAATTATATATAAGCCAAATGGAAACTGTTTAACATGGGTCAAAACACAAGGTCACTGGGTCAAATTTAAGTAAAGTGTTGTGTGGTTTGTTTGTGTTTTCTCAACTTGTCTGAGAGTGTCTCTCTGGGCCGGCTAGTTCGTTGAAGGCTGAACAACAACTATGAGGATTGCTGGTATATTTAGTTTAAAATGCTCTTGGGGTCTGTGCATTTGTTTTTTTTTTATTGGATGTGCCATTGATCACTCTTGTTTGACACAGTATGAAGTAAAAGAATGGTCGAATAAATTCATACAAATACTAAGTGATTGAACTATTTTTGTTGTACCATAACACAGTTTACTTGCTCTCTGTGCTCTCATATCAGTTTTTAGTTGTTCGCTTGGTATGTGTTGCAAGTCGGTCTGCTCTAAACTACGCTAGGAACGATAACCACCGTATCTGCCTGTTTATACTTCACCATAGGTACACTACAGACAGCGAGTGTGTGCATGTAATCAAAAGTGTTTAACAGCTTGTGTGACGACATTGGCGAGTTTGTCATTGAAATCTGTACATATTGGCTGCTTTCAGGGAAAACGGGGCTTAAAGCATGTCAAATAAGTGGTGTTCCAGATTAGTCTGTGCACACTGATTAGCCTGTGCAATGCGCACAAGCTAATCAAGGACGACACTTTCTGATTTTATGGTGTCTTTCGTTTAAAGAGAGTCTCTGGTACTGAGATGAGAATTAATGCATATGCATTAAGCCCTGTTTTCCCAAAATGAAGCTTAAATTATCTGTTTTAATAATGATTAGAAAAAAAAGATGAAAGTGATAATAACTTCAAAGTAACCTCGCTGACCAGGCAAATAAACAAAACCCCTTTAAAATCAAATAAACAATCAATGAATTCTAAATGTTTACCTTGTGGCATTTGTTAGTAAACATCTAAAAGGAACTTTTCACAGTTTGACATTAAATGCTTAATATTGATAAATGTAAGCATTTGATCTTAGAAGCTCCATTAAAAAAAACAAGAATACAATTAAAGAAACAAAAAAAGTTACCCTCAACTTGGCTCAAACCACTGACCGCTGGAATAAAAGTGTATCGTTTAGACCACTCGGCCATCCTTGCTCATACAATGAGAGATTATTTTATACTTTATTTAAGCAATCATCATAGTATGAAAAAAACGCCCCCTTTATGCGAAAAGGTACCAAGCGACATTGAAATTACAATGCACATGGCACCTTTTTTGCACCAATGGGGTGAAATATAACGACAACAGCAGAACTCTCGTAATTATTAAATGGTTTAATTTTGTCAATTTACCAAATCGTGAAAAGGTCCCTTTAATGTCTTCATACTTGCAAATTGAATGAGTTCAATACACTGTCAGATCTTACATCATGAATAACTTACAGGTTTAGTGGTTGTCTGTTAACCTGGGCCCAGTAGATTTAAGCCTAGGAAACTCAATTTCAAAAGTTGGCTACCGTTGGGCTTAAAAGCAGGGCAACTAGCTTTTTCAAAGCTTGAACAAGTCAATCCAATTAAACATAGAATACAAATTGGCGACTAATAATCAATTAGGCCAAGGAAACGATTCAATTCCGGCTCACAAAAAGACATGATGCATTAAAAGTCTGTCATGTCGGCAAAATTGTTGCGCAATAATTTAAAGAAAATAGATAAAGTATCAGATACACATAACACAACATGTACATTATTCTAGGCTTATTATTCTTTAGCAGGGCAACCAAAATTCTAAAGATGGTTGCCAGTGCAGCAACCAATTGCCAAAATAAAGAGACATATTGTTGTTATTTGTCTTAGTTATCTCTATAACATATATTATGAGGATAAGGAGTGCACGCACATCTCGACCTGTGCTTTGAGACGCACTCTTGATAAATTTGAATGGGTTGTGTTCATTTCAAACTTGCGATATAAAAAGCTATAACATAATTTTGAAAACTGAGTTGCGTCTAAGATTATGCAAAAGCGAACATTTTTAGTGCCTTCAGCGCTTTGATTATGACATCCAATTGTGTGCGTGGCAGTTAAAGCAAAATTATCGGAATTCCATTTGATTTTGAACCCCGACATTCATTAACAGGCTTTGTCTAAGAAGTACAATGATCGAAATACTTCCTGTAACAACATGTATATTGGGGACATATTTTCTGAAATCCCTTAACAAAACAACAGCACTTTCATAGGGACATACTTCTGACTGCCATAGCAAGAAAGAACTGGTTTGTATACGCATTTATCTGGCGTATATTTTACGGTTACTTGTAAAAACATGTATACACATTAACAACATATTTCTGTTGTCGAAAAATACAGAACAGGACAAAAATTTATTACGATTTGTACATAGAATTCAGTCGTAACACACGTGTCATTATACAAATATCAAAAGGTCCTGTTAAGAGGAATTGATGATACAGGCATGAGTAGTGTGTATTCAATCTGACATAACGCAGGACAGGAGTGTGGAAAACAAAGTCGCTTTTTCGGCGTAAGCTGAATAAGCCAGCTTTTCACCCTGACTTGACCTTTGTAAGTGTCCAATAATACTCAAATAAAATTTCCCGCGGCTAGGTACAAATGAATACACTTCATTTATTCCATTGGCTGATTTGAGTATAACACCAGAACATTGGAAACATATCCGCGTCTTTGTAACACTGTTTTACTGCATGAAACAATTTTATCTCTAATGAAAAGGCCCAATAGATAGAACAGTTTTACAATCAATTTTCGACATAAATACAGTTTGTGCGTTCACCTTTTATTTTCAGAGAATTACCAGCGCAAAAGCGTTTAACTAAAGGCTATGTTGTCATATTTAGTACTTACTTGCATTGCATTTCAACCCGCGATGTTTCGGGTCAATACGCGGTCATTTTGTGAAAGTCAGAGTTTATATACAGTTCATCACCGGAGTTCGCAAAAGGGGTTGCGATCATTGTGTCTTACTGACAATAACGTAGTGACTGTAATGCATTGCATTCCAATCCGCAAGGCATCAAGGTCAGTTTGCGGTCAGTTGCAGAAATCTTTATATAAACGCCGTCTCGTAAACTTTGTGCACTTGAAGTCTGTTTTGATCAGAAAGATACTAAATAAAGATATTCGGCGATATCATTGTGGTATGTCAATCATCGATTTTTAATATGGTTTCAAAATTTGCATGATAAGGACCGATTTTGATAAAATTAATTAGAAATATTTATCCATTTAGACCAGTTTATTAAGCATGACCACAATAATTCGCTATACTATAATTATGCAATTAAATAAGATTCGAGTATTGCCGGCTGACCTATATGCACTCGTTTATTTTCATGTTTCTTGTGTTTTTCTATTTTGTAAATATAGATATCTGAGTAATAATATCACATAAAGCAAAATAAGCCACGACATCTGGCGCAACACCCCGTAATTGATTTGCTTATGATGTAGCTAACAACTGCACAGAAAAAAGGCATCCGCTACTTTTTATCTCATAGAGATAACTTTTGATCGTTCATAAACATCGACCACAATCAACGCCGTATATCTTTTTTTAAAGATATTTCTTGTTATTTATGCGATAGGGTGGCTATCATGCTGTTAATATTTATTGATGTAAACTAAAATGTAAAGTTTATCATCTTGTTCATACCATGTGGATTATTATGCTAATAACAATGTTTGTATCTTGCTCATACCATGTGGATTATTATGCTTTGCTCATACCATGTGGATTATTATGCTAATAACAATCTTGCTCATACCATGTGGATTATTATGCTAATAACAATCTTGCTCATACCATGTGGATTATTATGCTAATAACAATGTTTGTTTTAATACCGAATTCGATTGATCATCATCCTTAATATTTTTAATATTTATCTTAGTCAGGAGTGTTATTTTTAAACATAATGCATACATCATTTTTAAATCTATGACAATTATTTAGAAATCGCCACTTGACCAAAATGTGAACAGGCCTTTTTAAAATATTCGTAGAACGCTTAACAAGCTCAATTGTTGTTTAAACAATGCCAATTGTCACACCCTTTTAAACATAAGCATATTGAACATATTCTTCCGTGTCATATATGTAATCGGTTTCGTACAGTTTTGACAATACATTAATATCAAATATGCTAACCGCACCTTGGATTATCATCCTGTTTTGGGCAGCAGCACCGAAGAAAACACATATTTAACACAACAACTGTTAAAAATTGAAAAAAACGTCCACTAGCTTTTCCTTTTCAGTCGGCTTTTTGCTTAATCTGTAATTAATAGTGAAAAAACTATAGTCCAGATTTTCGTTAATATAATTCTTCAATAAGAAGTCTAGCAAATTAGTTTTTCCATTTAATGTATAGTACGTGCATTCTACAATCTTTTAGGTTTATATTATACTTAGAAAAACGTTAAGAATGGTCGCCGTGGCGTAGTGGATAATTATGGTGTCCGCATAGCGATCGGGAGGTCATGGGTTCGTTCCCCACTGATGTAGCGCTCTTTTGATCTCCCAAAAGACACCAAGTACCCAGGTCCCAAGACTCCTTATATAGTCACAGTGCGTTGATGCTCCAGAGAAGCTCTGCACTTAATTGGATAGAAGAAGGTACTTTACTTTGAAGAGAAAACATACGATCTAGCTAAACAAAGAAAAACAGTTTAAAAATTGATGAATATAAAATCTAGATAACGTTCAGAATAAGTCGTACAAGAAAATCAATGAAAGCAGAGTTTAACAAGATAAACAAATAATGTTCGTTTGTAAAGAAAAAAACAACAACTAATTCATGTACATAACATTTAGAAAATCTACTATTCTGTGCAGGTTTGTTCATATGAAACCTTACATTCACAATAGTTTGACGCTAAAACCTCTATGCCAACCAAAAATGCAAACATTTCTAAGGAGATTGGAGCGTTTTTTTAGTTGTCTTTGCTCGACTTAAATTGTACATGTGCATTGAAAACAAACAACTCATTGGTTGCATTCATGCTCAAAGAATAATAGTATGCTTATTATTGTGTTTTTATGTTAACATTTTATTTATTTTCAACCAGCACAATAATATTATTTTTTTCATAATCATTGTAATTGTTATCAATACTTTTCTTTTTCATTTATACCAATACTGTTGTTATGTTATTGGACGTGCTTTTAAAACTGAGCCGCGTATTGCGAAAACGGGTCTTATGTCTTAGGAGTTCCGAGTTCCAATTTGTTTTCTTATTTTTCATAATCTTTATAATTATTATCAAGACTTTTCTTTTTCATTTATACGAATACATGTTATTGGACGTGCTTTTAAAACTGAGCCGCGTATTGCGAAAACGGGTCTTATGTCTTAGGAGTTCCGAGTTCCAACTTCTTTTCTTATTTTTCATAATCTTTGTAATTGTTATCAAGACTTTTCTTTCTTCATTTATACGAATACTTTCGTCATGATATTGGACGTGCTTTTAAAACTGAGACGCGTATTGCGAAAATGGGTCTTATGTCTTAGGAGTTCCGACAAGACTGCCATTCGCCTTTTGAAATTTGAAATTACACAACTTTTGTATAGTTAATTTTGATGTTATTGTGTTATATATCATGGACACAGCTCTTAAATTGTATTTATTATGTCATTATGCTATGTATGATGGGCCGGAGGCCTTGACTTACTTAATAAACTGTTCTGTTCTGTTCTGAATAAATCATTTCTTCACAACAGCAATAATTCTATTCCTGTACATTTTAAACACACCAAAAACAAACAACAAGTGATACACGTTGGCTTTTATAATACTTACAGATGAAGTATATTTCAAGTGCCGATTGAGCGTATTCTGTCACCATCGCTTACCATGTAGGATGGGTTATTATGTGTTCATTAAAAACAATTAATGTGGCCTGTTCAAGTGCGCCTTTGAAGGTCTAATTGGGCCACGAGAAGGATGGCGGAGGGTTTGAGTGAGTTACAGCCGATGGCAATTGTCACATCCTTGACAAAGCCTATCAATGACGGTGATCAATCGAGCAGTTATATTGCAATATGTAGCGTCGGAGTTGAAGGTTGATATACATGAGATGTGAGTTCTAGTTAAGCTAAAAGGTTTTAATGACCCAATTTTTACAACAATAAACAGATTATAATAAATTTTACAAGCGTTCTGAATAGTAAGACAGCGTTATATAATGTATAAATAAATCATAAACATAACCTAAAATGCAGTCGTGGATGTATAACCGCAGTATTCCGTAACACAAGCTGATGTACTCAGTACTCACTTTGTCATTTACATACCTTATAGATGGTACTACCGTCAGAAATGCATCAGTTTTAGCCAATAATAAAGGTTTGAGACGTACCGACGGCTGACATATTTAAATATATAATTTGTTTATCAATGTTAACTTAGTATCCAGTCGAATTCATCGAAAGCCTTGTTTAAACATACTCGAATCTATTTCCTGTGAAGAAGGAGTTATTCATGTTTTTTATGGGAAGATATTTTGCATGCCCCCATGCTGTGGATCGAACCAGGGTTCAAGTGATCGATGTGCTGACACAATATACACCACGCCACATTAGCTAGCATACATTTACAATAAAGCTTATCCATAATGTGGAAACTATGTCAAGTTCATCAAATAACAGATGTTTCTCCGCCATTCATTTAAATTATGGTTCCTATCTTACGTACTTGAATTACAAAAAAGCAACAAATTACAAAACACATGCACGTAAATGGTTGTGAACTTATCAGTGGCTTCCTTCAGATATAAAGAGAATAACAAGTTACTGTCCCATCGTTTTGTAATATATCAGGCGAGGCTAAGAATGATATAACGGCGAGGCTTACCGAGCCGTTATTTTATTTGTGCCGAGCCTGATATGTGACAAAACGATGGGACAGTAACCTGTTTTTCTGTTGCGCATACCACATTTTCCTGAAAATCTGCAAAACAATCTTTTTTTTTTACATTAAAATTGTACGGATCCCCGCTGATTTTGCTGATCCGGCTTTTACACGTGGACATACATGTAGCAACGGCGTTCGAAAAGACGAAACGAATAATCGCTTATTTAAAAGATCGTATAGAGAAAAGTTGTTTGCACTACGAATGGAAAGAGTACAACCGCTTTAATTTTAAACGTCTTGAATCGGAGATCAGGAATGGACTGCAGCGACAAATTCAATCGAAGAACACACTTCACCGAATAGTTTGGGGACTATATTTTGGAGACGTGTATTGAAATTGACATTTTGATTATAGTGTCAATATTGACATAGGCGTGTTAAATCGTTTGTTGAAATAGTTGAGGAATAGCATACAGTTATCATTTTTCTTGACTTTCTGTGCAACACTTGCGAGTGCGATCACTATCGATATAAGATTTATTGTCCCATTGATGACGTCATTAACTTCTGCAGTGCGGGCTGTGATGATTTAAAAAGAAAGAACTTTTTGTAATTTATGACTACACTAGAATAAAATATCTAAGTTCTTGGTATCAAATTGTTTGTTTTGTTGAACCTGGTTCATTTTGATAGAAATTGTTGACTTTATTGCAAATCCCACGTAACTCCAAACATTGAATGATATAAGAACTTCCTGTTGACCGTGATACAAAAAATATATCAGGCAACGTTATATCAGGCAGATATCAAATGTGGTGGTATGATAAATAATGTTTTGTGCCTGTACAATTAAGTTGCCGTGATGCGCTGCGTATTCGTGAGTGTCAGATTCTATTCCAATAACGCTTCACCAGATAAGATCCTTTCAATCCTTTCAATTACAGGCAATTGATAGCTTTCACTAGTGCTTTAGATCGCTAAGTACCTCATTGTATGATGCGAGATAAAACATTTGACCGACAGTACGGTAACATAACCGTCAAGGGTCTCGGCTTTCTATAAAACATATTTTACGTAAGTGTCATACGATACTACACAAAGTGTTAAACATCGTATGCCTTGATCGTACAGGATCGCCAATATCTTGAGTTGCGCAGATTATGTGTGCCGTTAAATATATAATTTCCATACATTTAAAATGAGTAAGAGGTGATGTTATTTCCATTCGCGTTGGCCCTGCTTCCGGTCTAATCTTGAGCCCTTTAAAAAGCGCTGGAGGTATACCAATAGGTGTTGAACAGAGAAAAGATAAACTATTTTCTTCTAAGATGGACGGCATGTTATTGTCTGGAGGCTTGGCCACGGAAGATACAGAACCTGTCTTCCACAAGTATATAAGCTCAAACAATCAACCACTTCCATTAATATATTGTTGAAGGCTTTAGTTACAAACTTATATTTAATTATATGAAAACACCATATAACAAAAACAATTGTATAAGGACTGAAACCTTTTTTAATATAAAATATCTTCTAAATGAAAGTTGAACAAATATTAACATGTACAAAATCACACTATATATGTAATAATTGTCACTAAGGAAATAAATATGGAAAGTGGAAGTATGATCTTGACATTGGTATTTAGCAGTATAAAATAATATTAAAATCACAACACAATAATCGTTCATATATAATGATTCATAACTAATAATACAAAACATTAACAATTAACAGTGCATTTCCATTTACTATAAAAAGAAGTTTTACTCTTAAAGGCCTAACTTTACACAGTACATTACGCAGTATTATTTTGCGACCCAAATGCAAGGTGGGTAAATTTTTTAATGTTGACGACAGTCATTAAAATCTTGGGGCATAAATAGCAGCTTAAATTTTAACAAGGAAGTCCACCTTTGATAATATTTAGGTTAGTGTGTTGAGGTTAAAGATCTATATAATATTTCCATACTAATAAAAGGACATTTTCATTTTCAATAACATTCATATTACACTTAGTAAATATTTTTTCATTGTTTTATCGGCCTTGTTCTAGTAGTAGTTTATGAGATGGAAAGGTAAACCCTTAACATTAACACTCTATCCGAATCATTTACAGCAATATGTAAAAACTTATTTAACTCTAATTGTCTTCGATTACATTCAAGCTTCGGAATACTTCTAATAATACTAGCCGAATGTAAATGTCTATCTGTTATACTTTTGCAAATACAGTTTACATCAGCAATAGTCAAATCAACGTTGTTGTACATATATAACACTACTAAATCATGCAGCATTTTCTTAAGTTTATTGACCCAAATAGCCACAAGTGACCAAGTGCCATCAAATTGCAAAAGAAGTTTACAGTATAAGAAATTTAGCCTTAGGTCTTGTTTTATTTATTAAACCAGTATTGAGTGATACGATTTTTGCCAATTTAGAAATATTAAGAAGTATTTTTGATATCAGGACTAAGATGACCATCCCAGCGTACCTCCGTGCGTTTGTCCTAAAATGCAAAATCAATGAGGCAAAACAAAAGAAAATTTATCGGTTTCGCTAAATACGATTTTGGAAAAAAACAACTTTTAAGAGAAAACAACGCCCTATATGCCTGTTGCAAAAAAAACTTTTTGAGCTTTAACACAACTGCACATAAATGACAATGTAACACCGCGATGAAGTTAGCACTCTGGATCAGCAGACGATTTATTTCATAAATCAATCTCTGGGTTAATAGTCGCCATCTTTCGAACTACTTTCAAAAGTACAACAACAACAATATCAGTAGAAGACAATTTTAATTGCGAAAAGTTGAAAAATTGAGTACATGTGTAACGGTTGTTGAGTGGAATAGTGTTATTTTCAACTGTGTACGAAGCATGTGAACTGGTAGTGGAATAACCGAATTGTTGGTGGAAATGGAATTTAGAAATATATCTAATAATTCATCATTTTTCATGTCATGAATGATCGTGTAGAATTATCATCAGCATCATTTCTGTGGAACATTGCAATATTCAAAATACAAGTGTTTCATAGCTATGGTGCTTTTGACATAGTTCACTAACCACCAAGACTGAAATGATTCATGCACACAGGTAAAGTAAATAATTGAATTTGTGCAGAATGTTTATTTTTTACAAATTATTATTTAATTTAACCAATTTATTTTAGATAGATTGCACTGAAACTCAAAGTCTAAAGCTTAGTAAGACACTTAAGCCAGTTTTCTGAGAAGAAACAATACTTGTTCAGAGTATAGCAGGCTCATGCGGCCTCTGGTTTATTTATTTGGCCTCGGCCTTTAACCTGGGCCGCTTTGATTTCAGGTGTTTAGCCCCCATATCAACAAGGCTTTCTCGACCCTATATGTACTTATTCATATTGTTTAAAGATTTTGAGAACCCTCGCTCAGTGCCAGTGGGGATAAAACAGGGACCTTCTTATAGCTAGATGAATGCATCAAATATGCCAGCAACACTTTATAATCAATAACTTTATAATTGATGATTCTGTTCTTTTAACTACATTACTAATTTACCAAAACAATGTGAAACACATTTTACTGCTCCCAAAGGAGGGTATATAGTGATCGCACTGTCCGTCTGTCTATCCGTCACACTTTGCATTTAGGTTTCGAAAAAATGCACATAACTTCTATGTCGCTTCAGATGTAACATTCATATTTGGTATGCATGTGTATATGGACAAGGCCTTCCCATACACATACAAATTTTGACCCCTTTGACCTTGAACTTATGGTCGGCGTTTAGGTTTTGAAAAATGCTCATAACTTCTACTAAAGCGTTTATCAGGGGGGTATGTCATCCTATGGAGACAGCTCTTGTTTTTGCTACTGTCCTCTGCACAAACCATGATATATCTGCATATATGCATCCAACCAAATCAGTAAAACTATTTGTCACTTAATTACAGTAAACTTATTAGTTTAGTTTTAGTTTAAACCTATTTATTTTAGCTCGATTGCATCGAAAGCCTTAAAGGCTTATATAAACGCTCTCGAGTCCGTTTCCTGGGCCTAGAACCAGTACTTGGTGTCTTAGGGGGAGATCTAAAGAACGCTCCCACGGTGGGTTCGAACCCATGACCTCCTGGTCGCTAGGCGGACACCATATCCATTACAACACGGCGACCTGGTAAACTTATTGCATGTTTACTTTTCAACAATATATATATATATATATATATATATATATATATATATATATATATATATATATATATATATATTAACAGATCTTGAAAAAAACACACATCAAACTTCAAATTGTTTTAGTAAATTATAGGCTTTAATTGGTATTGTGACATTGACAACACTCATGCATGCGACTATACAATTTTACAACTATGGAACACATTATTCATGAGAAATTCCAAAACATCAACATAACGTCTCAGATTTAAGGCAGATAATCTAGTGCTTTTTTGCTGCCATTTTTACTATTACACATTTTTTCATTATGATGCATTGATCTTGTTTCTAAATTAACCAAGCAATCATGTTAAACTTTTAAAGAAAGATGTTGTCTGATAAATATTGAAAATATAATCAAAATTCAGTTGAATACTGTGACCAACAAAGACTTGCCAAAGAGCAATTCAGATCATGATTTAAATTAAATACAAGTAATATGAAAGTCTGCCTATTGGATCCCAGTTATGACTTATTTGTCAAATCTGCACATTAATTTGCCCTTGGCCATGTAGAATTGGGGACTAAATACCATCAAGTCATGTAAAAAGGAGCAGGGTATAGCACGCTGCAATCGATCTCTTGAGCTTTCACATGAATTTTACGGGTAATTTTCATACAACAAATGATATTATATACTGTAATGATAAAGCAATATGAGCACAAATTATATCTCTTACTAGTGGTGCAAAAATCAGTTAAGTGTCACATTTCAAAAGAAAATTTATATAAAAAGGTATTATTAATTGTTAAAACGTTATAAAAGGTTATTTCAATTCATTAAAGCATTTAATTACAAGAACAAGTGCATTTTATGTCCATTACAATACATGTAACATTATTGGCATTGTATTTATCTGCATTATGTGCATTTAATACACTTAAAAATGCAGACCAGACACACTTCTAACAGAAACGTATGTATTTTTTTCTGCATTTTTCCAGCATTAATACTCTTCAAGTGTATTTTTTATCATTCCAAATACACTTTACCAGGAAAAAGGTATGTTAAAATGCATTTTTAGTTTGTTTTAAGTATATTTTCAAATGCATTAAGACACTCTTTTGCAAAAAAAGTTGAACACAAACTTGAAAATATTTAATATACTAAAGTGAAGTAATAATTAAAGTTTTGTATGAGCATCAAAAACAGTGTCAAATTTATACCAGTGCCTATTTAGTAGCAGTAGGCCTTATATGGTCTACCTGTGGTAGAAATAATGCATTTTGTATAATACAAAATACATATATTAAAAAATATAGCTGCCCATACAGTTCAATACAATGTTCAATTAACTACACTATGCAAAGTTGAAATATGACATCCAGCTTGGAATAATCTTTTCAATAATGTTTAATATGCTGTTTTAATTTATAAGTGAAATAGACACTTGCATATAAAAACTGATTTTACATCAAAACTTAATGTTTAATTTGATTTTTAGCTCCACTGGCCAAAGGTCCTGTGTCCATCGTGCGTCCGTGCATTAACTTTTCCTTTAAACATCTTCTCCTAAACTACTGGTCCAATTCTGATGAAATTTCTTAGGAATGTTCCTGGGGTGAACCTCTTTCAAATTTGTTCAAATTATGCCCCTGGGGTCAAATTTGACTCTGCCCCGGGGTCACAAAATTGAAAATTTGCTTATATAAGGCCTATTTTTTGAAAACTTTCAAAATCTCCCGTCCATAACCATTGGGCCTAGGGCTATCAAATTTGGTATGTAGAGACATCTAATAGTCCTCTACCAAATTTGTTCAAATTATTCCCCTGGGGTCAAATTTGACCCTGCCCCGGGGGTCACAAAATTGAACATATGCTTATATAGGGTATATTTTGTGAAAACTTTACAAATCTTCTCGTCCATAACCATTGGGCCTAGGGCTACCAAATTTGGTATGTAGTGGCATCTTATAGTCCTTTACCAAGTTTTTTCAAATTATGCCCCTGGGATCAAGTTTGACCCTGCCCCGAGGGTCACAAAATTGAACATATGCTTATATAAGGCCTATTTTGTGAAAACTTCAAAAATCTTCTTGTCCATAACCATCCGGCCTTGGGCTATCAAATTTAGTATATAGTGACATATAATAGTCCTCTACCAAATTTGTTCAAATTTAATCCCTAGGGTCAAATTTGACCCTGCCCCGGGGGGTCACAAAATTGAACATATGCTTATATAATGCATATTTTGTGAAAACTTAAAAAAAATTCTTGTCCATAACCATTAGGCCTAGGGCTACACAATTTGGTATGTAGTGACATTGTATAGTCCTCTACTTAGTTTGTTCAAATTATGCCCCAGGGGTAAAATTTGACCCTGCCCCGGGGGCCACAAAATCAATTATATGCTTATATAGTGCCTATTTTGTGAAAATTTTAAAGCTCTTCTTGTCCTTAACAATAAGGCATAGGGCTACCAAATTTGGTATGTAGTGACATGTAATAGTTCTCTACCAAGTTTGTTCAAATTATGCCCATTGGGTCAAATTTGACCCTGCCCGGGGTCACAAAACTGAACATACGCTTATATGGGTCCTATTTTGTGAAAACTTAAAAAATCTTGTCCATAACCATTGGGCCTAGCCAGTAGGGCTACCAAATTTGGTATGTAGTGACATCTAATAAACCTCTACCAAATTTGTTCAAATAATGCCTCTGGGGTCAACTTTGACCCTGCCCCAGGAGGTCACAAAACTGAATAAACGCTTATAAAGCGCCTATTTTGTGAAATCTTTAAAAATCTTCTTGTCGAAAACCATTCGGACTATGGCTACCAAATTTGGTATGCAATAACATCGTATAGACCTCTACCAAGTTTGTTCAAATTATGCCCTTTGGGTCAAATTTGATCCTGACCCATGGGTCACAAAATTGAACATTATATACGCTTATATCTTGCTTATTTTGTGAAAACTTAAAAAATATTCTTGTCCTTAACTCTAGGACCTAGGGCTACCACATTTTGTATGAAGTGAGATATAGAAGTCCTCTACTAAGTTTGCTCAAATTATGCCCCTGGGGTTAAATTTGACCCAGCCCAGAAGGTCACAAAAGTGTACATGTGCTTAAATAGGGCCTATATTTAAGTATTTGCACATGCAGAGAAATTTGTTTCAGCCTTTTTTTCAGCAGTGGAGCGATACAGGGCCATCATGGCCCTCTTAGTTAAATACTCAAAAAATGAAACCGTGTTCATGCTTGCATTAACACAGTTTATAAATGCTGTCAGAATAATAAAATATGCAATTACTATAAATACAAATGCCAGGGAAAAGTGCTTTTTGTACTAAAAAATTCGAATGAATATTACAATAATACATTCTGAATACTTTGGTATGTAATTAACAGTTTTGTCTGAGAAAATCACTAAATTTTATATATTTATTCAAATTCACATAAATCATATTTCAAAAACACATAATTACTTCAAATCCTTTCACACAATACTGAAAAAAATGCACAGTTTCTGATTGTTATTGATTCTTTATTAATTTATACATGTACCATTTTTTAATCTTGATGCATCCTCAATTGTATTATGCACATCTTAATCTGTTTTAACAATTATAATAAAAAGATTAAGGCTGACTCAGTAAAATAAAAATCCATGATTTCTGCAGTACTTGCAGACAAACTAGGAATACTGCTGTAATATTATCTATCTATCTAATGGGATATTAATTTGGCTTCAATAGAAAATAATCAAAGCATACACATGTATATAATGTATATATATATATATACTTGTAAAACTAAAAATTAAATATGTATGTTTCTATTACATCATTTAGGACTTTTATTTTCAGACAAAGTAGAGTGAAGCTTAAAACAGTATCCAATTGTAACAGTCAATTTTGGGAAAATCAACCTTATAATTATTTTCTGTGTTGGTCAATGTCATAATTGGTATAAAATGTATATTGAACTGGAAGTTTTCTTTATTTTAAAATGATAACATTTGCTTGGTCAGCCATAATTGTCACAATCAAGTGGTCTTTTTACACTGTAGTTTTCTCACTGACTATGGGTTTGTTCTGAGAATGAGCCACACAAAGTATCGTTGGGGAGATAAGTTGTCAATTTTATGTTTATCAGTCTTTCATAATCCAGTATACCTGTAAAAAGTGAATTTGTAACTAATAATCACACAATATACACAATTAAAATTGTATGCATTTAGATTTATTTAGTACTGCACATTAATCATTTTCCAAAAATATGTAGCAACATTATATTATATAATGCTGCAATACTAAAGTAATTTACTAATTAAAGGTCGCTGATGTGTAATGGATGTGGTGTCTACCTAATGATCTGGAGGTCACTGGTTTCATCCCCAGTGTGGGAGCATTCTTAAGAAATCTCCAAGAGACACCCAAGTACTGGTTCTAGGCCCAGGAAACGAACTCAAGAGCATTTCACATACATGTATGTAGTTAGTACTTTAAATTTAATCGAACTCAAAATTGGATAAAAATTGAAAAACTGAAACCCTTATTAATACATTTTATTTTGAATCAGGCAAATGTGGAAATTCATTAAAAATAATGAGAAAAATTTAAAAATTCTACTTTAAAGTAATCATGATAATTTAGATTATTTTCAGAATATTTAATGATGATAATGATACAATTATATATTACCTAAATGATAAAAATAAAACATGTAATGTTAATTTATGAAAAAAACGTTTTAATTTTATCAATATCATGGTAATTACAACTAGATACAGGCAATTAGATCAGAAACGTGCATTAATTATATTAATGATCAACTCAGACATTTGTAGTGATTTATGGTCACTATTTTGATTAACGTTCTATACATGGCCTGTCATAAAAGGTATTTTTTAGCCAGTACTACAATCGGCAATGATAGTCTGTATTGCATACATATTCCACCGTCTATTATCGATTCGCTTCCTCAAACTGAACAAATATTTAATGTTTACATCGCGAAACGTAATGCATCTTGTTTCACTTTCGGTTTGCTTGGTTTTGTAAACACCGTAATTTCATCTTAAAAATTGGATGATAGGGTGATTAAATAATAATGGAAAAGTACATCACTTGGATAATAGGTCAAAATGCAACACAAATGAACGTTAATAGTGCTCTTAATATCAAAGTTTCGGTAAAAAGTTTGGCGCTAGTTCAACGCGCATCGTATACAACCTCATAACAATAGACTGACAACCTTTTGGGTAGTAAAGTAGTAATACAAGGCAATATGGCGACCGTTAGCCACGAGGCCTATCTTACGGAGGAATCCGAGATAGCCGATGTATCACGATTGTGAAGTTAGTTATTTTTATTTTATGCTTTCCGGTGGTTTATAGAGAAATATCAGTGAGTTAAAACTGATAATTTTACTGTTTCAAACAGTGAAAATTATCGGTCAAAACTATCGATAATTTTCACTGTTTACTGTGAAATGACGTCACTTTTTTGACGAAATGACGTGATCATAGAAAAACATATTTTCTATGATCACTCGTAACTTAAAATCGATAATCCACCGAATCCAGCAAATGTCATCTATATTACTTTTAACTTATTATTATGTAAGATATAAAAATAATATTTAATTAAAAACTAATGTTTTTTTCAGTATTTACAGTTACACCCCATTCTTTGCAATATTCACGCAGTATTTCTAGATGACGTTGAAGCCTTGTAGCCGAGTAAGACATAAGTACAGTATCGTCTGAAAGCAACAGAATACTCTTTTTAAGATTTACAATAATTACACATGTCATCAAAGTACACATGAATTAATTATAAATATCATTCACACACATTTTCGGGAATATTCGTAACTTATTCAGAGTCAATGGTATATCAGATAACGAAATCAACGGTTTTAACATGTGTGGTATTTGGAAACAATTCAGACGCAAAGTTATATCAGGTTACGAAATGATATGTTTGACGTGTATGGCATTCTGAATTGAATCAGAGTAAATGTTTTTTTCAGGTTACGAAATCAAATGTTTAAACATGTATGGTATTCGGAAACATTTAAGAAATAATATAAATATCGATTATAGATCATATGTTTAAACATATGGTTTCGTCTCGGCGTTAATGGTTATAATACTGAATTATGTTTACAATGAAAAAACGTTTGGTATAATTATTTCAAAGGCTCTTAGATAAACACAGTCTAGGCCCTCGTGGATAAGGTGCCCGCCCAATCTCCACGCAGAGTTGTCGTTCCTTGCTCTCACATACAGCTCTGCGGAAGGCTCAGTTTGCCATTTTGCCCAGAGACTGGTCATAAACGAACGAACGCATTCAAAGTACATTTGATTTGGATTTTTTAGGATCAGAGGCGAAAAATTATGAAATAGGAATTTTAAATTTACGGTACATCGTGCAAAAACTTGCGAGTTTTAATGCAACTCTTTGGAACTATTTTATTGCCCATTTACGCAGATAGAGTCATTCCACGCACTTCACAAATGTAAACAATTGAACATAATTTTTATTGAGTAACGGTAGACATTGCTTCGACGAATGTAGGTATGTGGGTTTGTTAACATCAAAAAAACATATTCATTTTATAATAATTAATTAAGACTGATATAAGATATTATGGTATGAGATGGTTTTCTTTAATGCAGTGAATGTAATGTAACCGTCGTGCAAGAGATTGTTGAGCATACTGTAACCTCCATGATGAACGCTCGGAATGATCATGACATGAATGAGACGCTTTCATAAAAATAGTCCGTTCTGTGCCTACCACAGAGCAATCTCTTGCACGACGGTTACATTACATTCACCTCTGTGATGGGCACAGAACGGACTATTTTTATGAAATCGTCAATGTACGAATTTAAATCAGCCAACTTTTGCTACCTTCTCACTTATAATTTTCAGGTGCACATCATCGTCACTGGCACCATCAATGATTTCCCCATGTAAATTGTTGCATACTGTACTTAGATTTCACAAGGGCCAGACAGCATATTAGTTTTATTGTCCTTTTTGAGCATTTAAAGTCAAAGTAATTTCAAATTACCATAATTGAGGAATAAATGCAAGGTAGGTCAGCGATAATTATTTCACCCACCAAAATACCATTAATACCATTGAAATAACAATTTGATAATTTTACACTTGTAAGTATATATTTTGTTTTAAGAACCAAAATACTAGGACTAAATTAATTTGTATATTACTAACTACTGCTTAAAAGTCATTTTGGTTAGCGACTGTCACGTCACCCACCGTACTCAAAGGTAGCAATATTTGTTTGAATAATGCCATCTGTGACAAAAAAATTAAGCTAAATTTTTGTATTTTGTTCAATAGAAGAGAATAGTCATCTAGAATAAAACCACTGATATATAATTTTTGATGAGATAATAAAGTTTGTTCATGTTGAAATGATACTCCAATGTGATTTACCACCTTTAAATGTAATGCATGACTTAGACAGTGAAAGAAAAATAAATACACTATATGAAATGATTATGAAATGGAGTATTTGACTGTGCAGGTTGTTGTTTGAAAACGTTTGGTACCTGAGTACATGCCGAACAAATCGTGTGTTTGTTCCTCAATGGCAATCGTCCAATAAATAATAGCACTTACTTGTTTTGTCATCATTTTTAATGAAAAATGCGAGTAGCGGTCGGTGTTGACACTTGCTATATACACAAAACGGTGACGTCATTCGTTACTTGGGCCCGTATTCACCAAACAATTCTTAGACTCAAGTCTAAGAATAAAGAAAATTCTTTAAATTGGAATATTCAAGAATTTCTTTAATTGTGAGTCAAACTATGCAGTAAACATCTCTATCTATATTATTCTTCATATAGAACAATTTGTTAATGACATAATCACCGGTGGAGGCCTGTATGTATTCAAACACTGAACACATTTTTCTTGGTTCTAAGGCTATTCTTTATTCTTAAGTCTAAGAATCGGTTGGTGAATACGGGCCATGGATACATCTGGTGATGACGTCATTGAACGGGGAAGTCCCTGAATGAAGACAAATGTTTTAAACGAAGAATGGTGATGCTTTATTCGAAATATAGTAACAATAAATACGGGGAGAATTTTAGCATATTTAAAAGCTGTAAATTTGATCATTTTTATCTTTTTTTATCATTATGATCAATCAGGAGACGCTGGTTATTTACTTCGAACATTTCCAGTTCCAGTTTCGGATATTCCGGATATCCGGTTCGGTTGCGCGCGCAGATACCAAACTTTTCAAAATAATAACCTGTATAGATCTATAGTCACATACACGTGTTAACGTAATGCGAGCTTCTCGAGCCGCCTGCGGCGGCTTTGCGAGCTCGCTATTTTATAATTTGATAAATACGTTCGATCTTAGTCTATTTATGGATTTTGCAATTTTATTAATTTTCCTTGTTGAAAAGAAACACAAGAGCTCGGCCAGCTACCTCTGTTAATGTTTCTTTTCCAATTAAGTATCAGTTTAAAAACAGCCCAACGATTTTAAGAACTTGTCTGCGCTCATTATTGTCGTCAGCTATTTAGAAAATGAATTATGCTTGATTCTAGCTAATTTTTCTTTAAAAAAGACGTTTATTTAATTTTCATGCCCGATTCTGTTTTGCTCAATTTTTCTCACGAAAATAATGTCATCATTATTCAGGAGCATGCATATATTTCGACGTTGAAAGTGATCCCGAGTTTCATAGACTTTGATGCTGCCAAAATCATTCGTATACAGATTGGGGAGCTTTTATATCCCTGTTCCACTAAGCAATGTATGAGAGAGTAGTTGCGTTGGGAGTCCATTTATATCAAACCTTGCTCGAGAAATGCTAAAGAAATGTCGTAGTATGTAGAGGGCTGACCTAGAACACCGACAGATAATAGTTTTTCAAGCACTTACAGTCTCTATCCACCCTGTTAAAAAGCTTTTATCATGTCAAAAAAACGCCCATATATTGTCTTTAAAATTTGGAATTTTGGAGCATGATGTAAATAGGTGTCTGTACACAATGTCTGGAATCCGTTGTGTTTATTCACGAATATATTGATGTCTATATATTCTTTCAAGCGTTGTTTTAAGACACTTAAGAATATTTTACCAACTGACGGATTAAGACTAATCCGGTGATATTTGAGCAGAATGCGTCGGTTACTTGTGTTGGTTAACTGTATCGACTTTATAACAGACGTTGGTCACACTGAACGCAGATATAACGCATTTAGTGAAAAGTTCATGGATTATTTTTGTTTTTATATGTAAGCAATACATCCTGTAGAAGTATTCACACCATGCTTTGCCATTTCTGCATTTGAATACAGCCTTTTGTTCTTCGAAGATTTTTTCTCACATGCATTTGATTTAATGAAAACAATTTTAAATTCAGTCGCCCATGTTTTAAGGACACAAAATGATTTTCAGTTTACAAATATCTCCGTTTTCGACAAGGGTTTCAATCGACATAGACGAATCATTTTTTTCCCTAATACTTTAATGTGCTTCAAAAATACATACTATTCCTCTGCGCTTTTAGTTTCATTTGCTGATTTCTTTTACGACTGTTTATCTCTCGATCTTTATGGTCTTCCGATACAGCTGTCTAAGTTTAAGTTTTTCGTGTCTTGCCATGGTGCATTAAACAAAGTCTTCTTTGTATAATGCATATAGATTGTTATCCTACCAATGCCTTAATTTATTTCGGAAGGATATACTAAGATTTCTTTATATGCATTTCAAGTTTACTTTTTTGATGAGTTCATTGTGATATAAGCCATAAACATTTCTTAATAATGCGTCAACGGTGATTGCCAAGACAGTTTTTTACATGTGCAAATATGGTCGATAATGTATAAATGTCATTAACATCTGCAGTGAAACAACACATTTACTTATCGTTGCTTATTCCATATTTATCGCCCTTACTTTTGACATCGCACGGTTTGTTTGTTTTGTGTGCTTATGTCGATCATTGGCAAGTCCGGTTTTATACAAAAAGTCTCACATACATCATTTGAACTAAGTTATTCAAATGGTTTTAATACTTAAGA
Organism: Dreissena polymorpha; assembly: GCF_020536995.1. Classification (NCBI taxonomy): domain Eukaryota; kingdom Metazoa; phylum Mollusca; class Bivalvia; order Myida; family Dreissenidae; genus Dreissena; species Dreissena polymorpha. The sequence continues at coordinate 428,564 of NW_026273322.1, read as the reverse complement.
GTTTAAGTTTCGGTGAACTCATATCTACTACCGCATTTCTTTCGTGCAAACGGACGTGAAAGCGTCATTTTCTGGTTTTATTATGTTATAAAATATACATCATTTTGTCTATATTGTATGAAAAATGGACACATAAAATTATACACTATACTGTACTTTTATTTTATTTCGGAATCCAAAATAAAAATCATTAAGGACTTCATTTATTTATTTTCCAATAACGAAAAATGTTGTCGAATTTAATGGAACATCTTTCAGGAAAATGCTTTTTAGGGTAATTCTTCGATAATTGTTGACGTCGTTTATGACACCTTTTTAGGCAAATACTGTATATATTATAATGATCTTACAGAGAACGTATCCTGATAAGTACCAGCTGAATAAACATAATTAAAGGGACTGTCAACCAGATTTACGAAAAGAGAAAAGTTCTAAAATACAGGTTTTTTTAAAAACAGTTATTGGTTTATATTTATTAAAATATCACGACTTATATATTACATTACTTGAAAAAAGTTGTTAATTTTTCAAATTTTCAGTATATTCGGTAATAAACTAATAAACTAATAATTGTTGAAAAATACGGTATTTGAAAACTTTTCTTTTTTTCGTCAATCTGGTTAACGGTCCCTTTAAAAACTTGCACTGTAGAGGAGCTAATAATTGTTTACAATATAAAGAAGTGAAACTCCAGCTGCTGGAGCAGTATTGAATTTTCATTAAAACAATTAGGTTATTTATTTGGCGAAACCACCAATCTTATAATCACATTAATACACATTGCCAAGGTAACATACATAAAAGAGTAAGAGGCAGCTTGTCAGATAATGGTCTGTAAAAATTCAGTATAACCTGCAGAACTCTCAATTGATGAACATACACGTTTACTTTATAAGTACAGAGAATGTATAAGAATCTAAGTATAAGAAAGGTCTTAAACAAGGTTTCTTAAAAATAATAAAAACGCAATACCGCCACCAGCCTCTGAAGGCTGAAAATATAACAACATCGAAGATATCTACGGGGATACACGCTACTGCATCCACGCAGCACACATCAAACTGTTGTGCAATGCAATATAAAGAAGTGAAACTCCAGCTGCTGGAGCAGTATTGAATTTTCATTAAAACAATTAGGTTATTTATTTGGCGAAACCACCAATCTTATAATCACATTAAGTCACATTTACAAGACAAAAAGGTACAAGCAGATCAATTTTACCACTATTTCCTCTTTTCCAACTCCGCCAAGAAAACTTCTTCTACAACTTGTTAGTTTGAGATAAAAATAACTGAACAGAGTACTTAAAGTATTTAAATTGGATATGACAACGATCGAGAATCAATTCGCAGAAAGACTGAATTACTAAACACTCAAACTGATTTAAGATAATAGATGATCATTAAGTTTTTTCTTTTTTTCGTAGAATTTGAAAAACCGGAATAAGGCATAAAGGCATTATACGGTTGTCTATTTATAAAAAAAACACATTTCCGAAGTCACTCACGTGCGCCATCTATCAGCCTCACAGCCAATTGACATATCATTGTTATAGTCGTGTTAGACAGTACATTTTTACATGATCGATCATAGATGCAATTCAATAAACAATAATGATGATGTGTATTAAGATTTGGGTTGATACATAGACATTTAATTGTTATTAAAGCCAGAACAGAGTGTAATGTTCTCACAATGTATACACTTCAAACGACAACTTTGTTTTTATTCGGATTTTTGTTTAACTCATGCAAAGGCGCAGGTATGATTTCATCTCTCATGATTGTTATCTGAACTTCATTTTCATGATGATGAATAACATTCATATTCACGATAATATTCATTGCTCGGTGTTATTATGAGTAATACTGAATTTCATTTCAATAAAGCGTTTTGTACTATTATTCCAAAGTTATTTTTTTTTTAGATAAACACATTCTTTATAAACTAAAGCCCCCGATGGCCTTGTGATTAAGGTGTCATTGAATTACTTAAATGCAATCCGTGTTAATATGTTTAAAGCAAATTTGTAAATGCCACTAAATAGAGAGATAGATTTAGTTATTCACCTCTAAAGCGGCTTGTTAGAAGGTATCTCATGTTAGTACTCGTTTATATCAACTAAATAAGAATTATCATCACCTCGTTATCGAGAACGAGATATAGAGAATACTAGGTTAGCGTTGAAAAGAGAGAAGTTTATGTTGCGAGGCTAAGAACACCGGGAGCGCGAGCCTTGGCGCTTTCGGTGTTTGAGCCCAGCAGTATAAACCTCTCTCGATTCAACGCTAATCCTAGTATTCTATTTATCCCATTGATGTTTTTCAACGTGACATTTAACATAAATAGATCTAATAACCTTAACAATAATTTTGATTCATTCTTAAAAGCGCTTAAAATCATTATCTTACTAATGTAACCATGCGTAGTGATATAGAATGTATTTGTTCTGGTAGGCAAAATAGTCTTAAAAAAGTTCACACACAAACTGCAAAACGAGAAAAAATATCACAATATGCCTCGAATCAATTATATGCAGCATGCAAATTATAACACATAACTACCACGAAAAGAAGATTTTACTTTAATAAAATTCATATTATTTTCGAAAGAAAAAGATCAAAATCCAATATATGGCGGCGATCGCTCCTGACAAAATGATGTCGATGTCAACATACGTATGTATGTACATTGAGATTTACACACAGACTCGTTCTAAACATAAATTATAAAAAAACTATACACGCTTAAATTTTCATGGACGCTGCAGATTTTGATGGCGTCTAGATCTAGCCTTCACATCCTGTAGTTCGTGACCCAAGCACAAGATAATCCGTAATAATTCTATTAAGCTTTGAAACTCTTGTTGCAAACGGGTTATCAGGGCTATATATAACTTTTGGGGTATATTGGGTAATTCATCCCCTGTTTTTGACAACAATAAGGTTTTGGTAAATTCAATAGAGTTTTAGCAAAACATTTCACTCCCTCCTTTTAAGCTTAATTGGGTTTTTCGACCCTGGCTTTTTAACTCAATGGGATAATTTAGGGAATGACATATATAATATAATACAAATCTTCTAAGGTTACTATATTATGTATACAAATGGAATTCAAAAAGTTACCTGTACATCACAACAAACAATTACTGAATTTCTGATCAAAGTTAATTCATTTTTGCATTGAATATGACCGATTTCGTGAAAATCGCTGCACAATTGAGTTATGGCTGTTCAAAGAGATGCACCCCGTTTTCGGGCAATTTTGAGTTGAATACCTTGAAAATGAAAGTAGAAATTGGACGGGTCTACGAATAATTACAATAATACCTCAAAGATTGATAACCGCTGGAAAGACGGCCTTCTTTTCTTCATAGGACGGCATATAAACTATCCGGTACATTTTTGTACGGGAAATAACCATTCTAAAAAAATACGCCTGGTGTTCGTAGGAGTTGCGTTTCGTGACGCAAGATTTTTTACGGGAATTACGTTATTAAATTTGTATTTGCGTTTGTGTACGGTTTATTTTGAATTTAATTACGTTTTTGGTTATTTTAATTGCGTAAAAACGCAAATACGCTTGTTATCTATAGCCTTGGGTTATTCTTACTGAGTGAATAGATTGTCTTTGATAAAATAACAAAGACAAAGTTTATTCATCAAAGAAAATACCCTTACGTTTACTTACATCCAAAAGCAAAACAATTCTAAAAGACTACTGAACCAAAACACACACCCATCAGTATGTTCTACAAACACAATTTCACACCCAAAAAAGGCAGGCACATTCTTAAAATCAATAACACGAATAAGCTTGATCTACATGTAGATCTTAATCCTTCGTCTCATCGGTACCATCCGAGGTAAGTAGTCCATAGAATATGCACTTTTTCGGCACAGCTGTTTAAAGGGGCCTTTCGGTAAATTGACAAAATTAAAAACAATTGTTGCAGATTCGCAAATTTTCGTTTTAGTCATGATATTTGAGAGGCAACAGTAATACTGGACATTTACCATGCTCTAAAATATCCACAATATGCATCTTTTGACGACTTAAAAACCTGAAAATTATAAAGCGTTGCAACGCGAAACGATTTTATAATTTGGAGAGTTTTGTTTTTGTCATTACATTTTGTGATACCACGGAAATTGCTTGTATATAGTATAAAATTCATTACACGTTGTGTTAGCGCCGATGGTCTAGTGGTATAGGCGATAGACTTTTACTCCAGGGGTCAGTGGTTCGAGTCTAGTTGAGGGTTACTTTTTTTCTTTCTTTAATTGTATTTTTGTTTTTTACTGGAGCTTTTTAGATACAATGTTTACATTTATCAATATTAAACATTTAATGACAAATTTCAATACATGCACAAATCTGGGAAAAGGCCCCTTTAACGTCACCTTTGATCTTAGACATTCATCATGATAGATCCGAAATGAATAAACCCGAATTGTTCATTAGCTAATAATACAAAAATTACCGTAAACATCGGTAGTCTGGTTCCCAGACTAAAACATTGGATGCATATCATTTGAACTGAAAATGAAATATGAAAACATTGTAAATTACATGTAAATTACAATAAATTAAAAACTATCATGATACAAAACATCCTCTAAACAATACATCGAAACGTTTCTCCTTAGTTTGCGAAGCAGTATAGCATATACCACATGTCTGTACAATTAAAGGAATCTATTGTTTACATGCCGTAGCGGCCACACTTAACATTACAAAAACAGGCCAGATAATATTGCACTGACTTTACCGGTACGCAGTTGTTTACCACTATCGACAAAGCGGGGTTTTTGGGGCGGTAGCCCGCGATACTAAGGAAATATATAGGTGTTGGAAATATATCTGTTTTGATTTATCATAATCCATATTTGCATTTACTTGTGTAAATATGTTTCTGTGTACTGTGTTTCGTTCATTTTTTATATAAATTCTTTTTTTTTTTTGCAAAAAAATTCATATCATTATGATGCTTGCACTATTGGGTCTTTTATGTTTACATTCTACTAACATCGGTACACATTATAACACATTATCTTTTATTTCATTCCAACATTATGTTCATAGTTTTTCAGTGGCAAATATGTTTTCTTTTCCTATTGAAACAAATGTATTACTCGTTCAATTGTGAAAACCTAGTTATTACAATCCTTATTGACAATAAAACATACAATTTCACCTCTTCTTGTGACTTGTTCATCATTTTTATTTGTGAATACATTATAATATAAAAATATCTTATTATCACTCACTACCTTCATTAAAATACATGGTCGCTTCATTCCATCTTCTTTCACTGGTCGGTAACAACATCAACGCCGTATATCCTTTTAAAGATATTTCTTGTTCATAATTACAGTCAGGATACATTCACACGCAAAAAAAATGCGCGTCTTCAATGTTTTTTCCCCAGACATCGCATACTAGTTTTGTGTACACCAGCAGATGACATCACATATTATTGAAAAATGACGCAATAAGTATGTCATTTTATGACGCCGTCAATCAGCTGATTCATTATACAAGGTGCCTGAACCACGTGACTTTTTCAGCTATGTGTGGGACAATCGGATGTAAACAAAACGTCGCTTCAGGTAACGTTTTTGATAATTTCTTCATTATTTCAAAACCATTTTCAAAAAAACAAAGACGAGTGCCCGGTCATTGACAAAAGACACAACTTTGGTAAGTTTGCAACCGCGTGCTTGAAAACACACGAAGTGAAATGCTATGTGTGGTATATTTTGTATTCGATCAACAAAAACGTTGATTACAATGTTGTCGAGGGTTTAAAAAATAGGGCGGACATTGTAATTCTTCATAGCGAAGCTACATACATTGTATGTTTGCGCAAATACATCTGATTCGGAGTGTGTGTATGAAAATGTAATGATGCTATGTGCGGGACAAATTTTTTAAATGCTATGTGTGGTATACAAACTAAACTAGAGAATCGAAAGATTGACATTAACGTCAATAATATTTAAAGTCTGTCTGAATAACACAAGTTGGTCAATAATTATTGTTGGTAGTTTTTTGCGCGCCTTAAATATGATAATCCTACGTTCATGTTACTCTTATCATGACTGTCGATAACTTATATTCATATTTTGTTTACTTTTAGAATGCCATTTGTTTGCGAACAGTGTGGCAGAGAGGTCAAAACACGGTCGGGGATCTCCTAACACAAAGCCACCCACGCACTGACAGGAAAATAGTTTCGTTGGGCAAACTTGTTCTTGTTTGTTTCTATAAAATTGATTGTTACAAAATGTTGAATTTTCAGTGAATTGTTACTGCCAACTAATGCACTTGTTTAATACACAAAATCGAAAGGATTGTTTGCGCAAGATGTCATATGAATATTATTGCTACAAAGCTACAAAAAGAGTTAGTTGTGTGTTTTTTAGCAGGAATGTGTAGGCATTTTTGACTGTAACGATAGTGATTAAATAAGCATAAAGAGATCATACAGCATTTTTAAACAAATAGACACTAGGATCAATAACATTTTTTCTGGAAAATCATGTATTTGTATCTAAATCCTATTGAGCTATCTGATATATCACGCATGCTATTTTTTTAAGTTTAACAGTTTATTTCATTTGTATTTTGTTCTTTTCAGGGAGATTTAAGTATTTTTGGGAGCACCTTCAAGAGACGTACTGATATCTTGATCAATGAAAAGTTGTCATATACAAACATGTATAGTAAATGTTCCAAAGTTTAAATGGCTGTTTGTTTTATTACCAGATGGTGCAAGTATTGCAGGGAAAGAAAACAATCAAAATAAACATTACATAAAAATTTGACATTTCAACAAATTGAACAACATTATATGATTTAATGTTAATTACTTGGTGCAGTGGTAACAAGATCTTGCAGCCCCCTTTCATGACCGGGGCGAATGAGTATTTTCATTAAACATCTCAAACTATTTTCAGTTATTCAGATTTTATTTGAATTTGAGTAAATGAAGTATTGATGCAATTCAATATGTTTGTTGGTATAATAACCCCCCAACAAGTCAAGACGTTTTGGCGATTATCATTTGTTATGACTTAATTGGAGCATTCATATGTTTGAATAGCAAAATTTGCAAATTCATAAATTGACTGATTACAATTTATTTATGAATATTAATGTACTTCTTTATGTATTTGGTGCTTTAATTTCTATTGTTACATGTGCATGCTAGTTATAAAGTAATGTTATTATTAATGACGTGTTTATTTTGATATACTGAAGATATTCATATGGAGATAATATTGGAATAGACTGCAAACAAGCATTATTGGATTCGAAGATGTTCATATGGAGATGATATTGGAATAGACCACAAAAAAGCATCATTGGATTTAAATTGTTTTTTGTTATGAAACACCTGTTTTATTAACACACATAATCAGATTTTATATTCATCTAATCAATTTTAGTAATAACATAGATACAAAACCCATAAATATACACACATATCAATACACACACTTTGTTTTGCTTATGCAAAAATACATGTTAAATGGCATGTTTGCAGAGTTAGTTGAAATAGCTTTCGATAAACATCACAGAATGAAGCGGGGTCCCTGTCTCTGTCACTGTGGTTTTGATAATTAACTTGCCACATATCACCTTCCGTGTGGTTTGATGGTGTTCATGTAGTTCTTACACAGCTTCGAACCTTAAAAGCGTTACAGATCGTTCGACTAATCCTTTTCAAGTCTGAAAAACAATAGAAGTAAAACCCATTTTAAAGCATGTGCTCTTATTTTCTTTGTCATTCATTAAAAATGGACCAAATTCAATAATCAGGCAGAAATAGCAATCATTATATTTATTTAAAGACAATAAGTAAAACAAAGAAATATTATATTTCAACATAACATGTATGCTTTTATTAGAATTATGTTCAGTTAAACATAAATTGTTTAATCATTACACGATTTCTTTAGTATTCAATCATGTAACATTTGGTTAATTTGATATATTTTCAGGACAGACTAAAGATTATGCTCTAGATTCTTACAAAACTGTGTTCAGATTAAATGCAGAACTGACGGGCAAATTTTTGTATACCACACATAGCATTTAAAAAATGTGCCCCACACATAGCAGTATAACATTTATATACACACACTCCGAATAAGATGCGTTTGCGCAAACATACAATGTTAGTAGCTTATCTATGAAGAATAACTATGTCCGCCCTGTTTTTTTCGAACCCTCGACGATATTATAATAAATGTTTCTGTTGATTAAACAAAAAATATACCACACATAGCATTTCACTTCATGTGTTTTCGAACACGCGTTTGCACTTTTTGGTACAAATACTATTAATTTTGCGCAAACTTAAAAAAGTTGTGTCTTTTTACAATAACCGGGCACTCGTCTTTGTTTTTTTGGAAATGATTTTGAAATAATGAAAAAATTATCAAAAAACGTTACCTGAAGCGACGTTTTGTTTACATCCGATTGTCCCACACATAGCCGAAAAAGTCACGTGGTTCAGGCACCTTGTTATACGGATTGCGAAAAATTATGTCCCTAGACTAGGTTGAAGGTCGTATAATTTTAAAGCAAAAGTTTTCTCGACTCTAGAGATTTCTTATGAAAAATCATTCAGTGGTAGAATAAAAAGAAGTCCGTGAACGCGACAGGTTTATTCAACAAGGTGGTTATACCATCAATGTCGCGGTGAAGATGGGATAAAATTAGCTAAATGTCTATTGTATATTTGTTGTTAACATAAATATTTTCTAGATTAAATGAATGGCAAATTCAGCCGTTACTAAATACATGTATATTATTTTACTTTAGCTAACTGATTTGACTGATTTGCTGTCGCTTTTAGACATGATAACATTATAATAGTTGAACAGCCGTAGAAGGTTCATGAATATGCTATTGAAGCGAAGATAATTTCAACAAACAGTTATTGGCAACTCAGATCATATTAATGTACACGCATGTACATTTTTGAATGCGGTATGCTATCTTTCCGTTTACATGGCTTTCGAGTGACTATGTAGACATGTCATGGTTTAGTCATTCAATTAAATCGAAGCAGTGCAAGTCAAAGTAAATACATAATTGGAATAATAATTATCCAAGTTGTATCGCACTATTAAACTATATAGTAATATACATGATATATACACTAAAGGCGCAAAAATACGACATAAACCGTATTGCAATATATTGCGATAAAGCAAACCCGTATTGAAAAATAAAGTATTGAAAAATGATGTTTAAAGTTTATGTGAAACGGACAGTAACTTGATTTTATTGTATAATACTTGTTTTATTCTTATTGTATAATCTGCTTCTTTACTTCTTTTGTGAGTTTCTTTTCTTAAACATGCTGATGAAAAAGTATAAGATTTATTTTTGCAAGTTGTCATAGTAATTATCTATAAAAATTGCGTTAAAAGAAACATGGTTTTCATGTATCAACAGTAGCAAAACAGCATATTACACATTTTACATATGATCATTCTACTTTTGATGTGTGAAATGTCACAGTGCAAAATACATAATAATTTAGCGCCTACTAATCCAAACTATTGGTCTGAAATTAAAAAAATAATCAATGGGCTAATTAAAATGAAGTTACATAATAAAAGCATATTCTTTGTTTGTTTAACAATGTGTTCGCAAATAAGATTTAAGCTCCGCTCGATCAATTGAATAAAGAAAGAAACAAATGGATGCTAGTTTCTTGCTGCTTTGCTAATAACATATCGAGTGCGTCAAGATTTCAGAGCATTGAAACTTACAGTGCTAGGTATAATTAAATTTCTGAATTATTTTTTTTTTAAATTTATTTTCGAAGTTTTGATAAAAAATGCGATTCAACAAAACCGTACCACGATAAATATATATTATAGAATTTGTAATTCTCAAAATCGTTTAATGTACCGCGGTATACCAATTTTCAGGTATTTTGTTGCAAATCTTATATAAACAGCCATAAACTTTTGATTAACATAAAACAAAATTGAATGAAAACTTCTTTAGCAAACGTATTACACAATATATATCCAAGTTATAGACAAAATATATTATATGTTCTTAGCCTCCATGATACAAATTATTATTATGAGCACGCCATGTAACAAAATTGCAGATTTATTAATTAGTCTTAAATAAGTCAGTATACACTTAAGTCTCTCGCTCCGGATCCATATAGCATTTAACTGGGGGGGGGGGGGGCTGTACTAGGGGGCTGTAAGTGTTCAATGAGTTATCATAATTTAATTAGTTGATTTTAACAAATGGTGCTTTTCAATATATAATTTAGTTAAATTAAACGCCGTGTGTAAATTATGTATAACCTTCCTGTTTAATGTTTATATAAATGTTTATGGAGTTAAAACAGTTAACCACACCATTTGCACTATCAAGTTATACATTTAAAAAATCACAACATTCATGTGTTTTTTTCTAACCTAGCAAGGCTGTTACATTCAGTTGTGTTATTTGGGTATGTTTAGAATTTATACAATTTGACAAGTTATTTAACCTTAAGATGAAGTTTTTAATGTATTTATAATATCCAAACATGGTTGAAGTGTCTTTAAAAAGTTATAAATCATTTAAAGGTATTTATGTATATGACGTAATCGCCATCGACATGCAAAACGTACAAAACCTAGCTTGCTTAATAAATATATTGTGATTATAACCAATATTTACATATTAATTAAACCTTAGCTTCGAACTTCATTAAATTATTTAGGACCGGGTAAGCAATTGCATTTTCAATTAATTATATTCACATTTTCTCACGCTTTTTATTAGCGCCGATAAACAAGTTTAAAACAAATCAGACCTATAGTATTAATTTTTATTTTGAAAACTATTTTTCATACAATACATATAACTGAATTCAGTGAATTAAAAGAAAAGGCTATGTCTTTTTAAACTGCATTTTACGTTGAATATTCAAAGTGTTCATTCAATTTTATTTCAACATTTCATATCACTTGCCTTTACAGAGTGTGGTGGGAACCTGACAGATCCAGTAGGCATCATCACGAGCCCCAACTTCTCGTCGAATTATAGCAACAACGTCCAATGTACCTGGGTCATCAACGCACCAGAGGGCTACGTGATCAATGTTCATACTTGGCATTAATTTTAATTATTGTTCAATCAACTAACAATAATTATACGGTTTAAATCTATGTTTGGCATTTAATAAAGAAAGTGGATTATATTATCTTAACATTTGACATCTAAAACTAATATAATATTCATTTAAATCAAATTATTATATGTACAGGTTATACTTAAAATATGTTATCCAAGCTACAAAATGTTTTGCACGCACAAGTTTCATTACAATAAATATACACTAAATTGCTTGTCTTTTGTGTTTCCAGGTTACTTTACAGAGTTTGCACTGGAGTCCCTATTACGGTTGTTGGGATGACAACGTGGAGCTCTTCCACGGACCTAGCGCCTCCTATCCGTCGAATCGGGAAGTACTGCGGGACAAAGCCACCTCTCTTGCAGTCGAACTCTGCCCGTATTATCTTCACCAGATACTCAGCGAGGGGTTTCAATCTGACGTATACATTCTCTGTGCAAGGTAGGAATCATTATAAGAAAGCACCCTTTGCGTGTTGATTAAAACAAAGCTCTAAATCAAAATCTGCACTTTTTCAGATCTTTGTAACCATGCCTTTTATTACATTTATTTGTCATATATTTTATATTTCTAAAAATGCATACGCGCAGATCCGTTACATCGCTGCTTGCGAGATCCACGGATTATGTAGCTAAGTATGCATAAGCATAGTTCTGCCGTCTCAAACACGTATTTACCTACCTTTTTGTTGCATCACGTTGTTTATCCATAGGTTTAAAAATGTTCAGATAAGATATTAATCTTTATTTCAAATGCGTGTTTTTCAATTTTTGAAATCAGAAACGCACTTCCGAATTAGGTCGTTGTTATGTTAACAAAGTCTATCTACAAATGATCAGTTCCCCATAATTTCATGTAAACTGTGTCCTAATTATTAGCAAACGAAAATTTTGCTTCACAGACAACGTCTCATCACTCTTGCGAAAAGCGCAGGTTTTGATACTTGACCCCCGAATACAAACTGCACCTTGCAGTGCATTTTTTATGAATTATGGCAAACCGTTTCTCTAAATTTATATAAATCTTTAACGCTGTCTTTATTGCTATGATGGCATAAGTTATTGATAAATAGCTACTGTATTTCGTTCAAAGTAAGCTACACATACTACGTATTGCGATTTAACATATTGTTAAATTGATTGCCAATGATCCCGTACTTGCGGACTATTTTTGTATTTGTCATTTAATATTTGGTAAAAATTCTTTAGTTAGTTTATTCAAATAATTTAAGTTTAAATTAACATTAGTTTATTCAAATAATTTAAGTTTAAATTAACATTAGTTTATTCAAATAATTTAAGTTTAAATTAACATTAGTTTATTCAAATAATTTAAGTTTAAATTAACAGCCACTGTTACATTTTTTTTAATACAGCTTAGCTGCAACAGTTGAGTGTAAAACTCCAAGGTGCAGGTTATATGTACTTGATGTACGTCATTGTGCCGTCAATTCATTTATCAGTGAAAACATGTTCTTATTATCCCCCGTCATAGGCAGAGGGATATTGTTTGGCGTTGTCCGTCCGTCTTTTCCGTCCGTCCGTCTTTCCGTCCGTCCGCCTTTCCGTCCGTCCGTCCGGAGACATATATTGGAAGTGCTTAGGCGGATTTCATTGAATCTTGGTATGAGTATATATATGGATAAGAGGATGATACACGCCAAATGGCATTGTACACCATCTGTTAATAACGGAGTTATGGCCCTTCGTAGCTTGAAAAAATGCTTTTTAATATAGAGCTTTATCTCTATTTACTACATGAGCCAGAGCCATGAAACTTGCCATGGTAGTTCTCAAACATCTGGGGGTGCTTCACATTCAACACCCATAATCCTAGAGGCCAAGGTCAAGGTCACACATTGAGGTCAAAGGTCACAAATTTGATGAATAATTGATTAATTAGTCATTCCTTTACTATGCATCAAGGGATTCTGTAATAACTGTCCACAATTGTTCTCCATTATCTAACTGCGTGTCAAATATAAGATCCATGTTGCTAGGGTCATGGTCGATGTCACACAGAAAGGTCAAAATCACACATTTTGATTATACATGTATATAGCTTATTTGGTAAGGATTCTACCATACTAAAATGGATTCTCAAAATGTCCCGATTTAATTGTTCTCAATTATCAGGCACAACTCTTTACTTATACCGGGGAGCTTTTCTTTCTGTTCTAAACCCATCCATAAACACAATTTATTTTGCAGGTGATATCAATTCAACGAATTTGCTTGTTTTCTACAATATTCAGAGCTGAATAGTTTTGTTAAAATAACATAAACATATGTACGTCCAATATACATGGTTTTCAGCAATTTAACTAAGTCATCATATTGATATTTAGTAATGATGTGCAGGTCCTTTAAAAAATGGGCCCATCGTGAGGATCATGGTTGACAGCTGCTCTAAATCTCACTGATTTATATTTACATGACCAAGGTATTTGATATTTGGTGGTTAGCTTGACTAACATGTAAAATGAGATGAGTTCCCTCTTATTCAACATTTACCAAACAACGTTGCAAATGTTTATATTATTTGATGATTACTATCTTTTTAAATATGAAATACAAACTACTTATCTCAACTACTTCTATTTATACCAAGAAAACTACATTCGTAATTACGATTCAGAATTGTAACCGTGTCAAACGAACTTGGTAACACTTGTTTATGTACTGATACTGACTCAGTCGAAAGCTTTTTTTATCCTGGGCATCGATTGGTGTATTAGAGTTAGTGAGTGGCCAAACAATATCACATTTATCAACGAATTCTCCATATAAGCAACACAACCAGAGTAATTGCAATGCACATCTAGAGTTGGAATATCACTGACTATTTGAAAAGCAATTGAGGTTTTACAAGATGATGGGCTCGTCCGAAAATTATGTGGTATAAGATACATAATTATGATAAATGCATAACATTCTGTAAATCGATGTTTTCATTATTTATAACATGATATTGTGTATTTGGCTTTACAGTTCATTGATGAATTTAGGATCATCAAGCATTCATTTACAGGTATCAAGTACATGGGCTGTTATGAGGAAAGCAGCAACCGAATCCTTAGAGATTTTGATTACTTTTCTGTTTCGAACTCGCCAACCGAGTGTTCAAAAAATTGCAGCCACTTCCAGTTTTCCGGAGTCGAGGTTGGTTGCAGATTTAAAATAGAACATGTGTAGCCTAAAAGATACATTAACACAACACAAAGGTATAAAATGATAAAATCCTTAGGCTGGACAAATTTAATCTATTAGAATCTATCCCTATTTGTTCGCTATGTGTTGTACATTTTGTGTTTCACCTTTTTATTATTATTGTGACAGTACAAAGTATAAAATACGAGAGGCGCCCATAGTATATTTGAACAAAATCGGTATATACATTAAGACAGTACCGCGTGAAAAACATGTGCAGATTGCTTTTACTCTATCTTGTTCAATCATAATCTTGATGTTTCAACAAATATTCGTCATTTATAGCATAGTGCGTCAAAAAAGTAGTGATACATTTGGAAGGGTTGAAGGCTAAACACGTGTTAAGGAGTATTCAAAGTGAGTTTAAAGCAATATGATATTTGATTAATTTATGCTCAATCTAGAACTTTCGTGATAGCAGTGGACATAAACTCCAAAATATCAATCGTTGCCCTCCAATTCCAAAGTTTAAATATCGCCGAAATGTGGCCACCTCGGAAGTCATCAGAAAAATCAATCGTTTGATAGCCAAAGATGTTCTGTCGACCCTTCTTATGATGTCGTCCTTAGTGGGCATCTCTTTGCAAACTTTATACAATATAATCAACACAATTTTGAAAGCTAAACAAAGACTCATCAGCTTAATGTATTGCACATTAAAACAGAAGAATTAGATCATGGCAGTTACAAATGACGGTAACAGGTGGAAGAAGGAAGAACTTTGTTACTTCTGATAAGGCAATGTACTATTTAGGGGGATCCTACGGCGACGCAAAGTTTCCTATATGAGAAAATGCAAAATAGTTAGCGACAAACTTAAGTTCGTTAAGCGTGACTATTATGCTAAGGGTTTCATGACATGGGCTGGTGTCACTTATAGAGGAAAACCCGAGATTCGTTTTATCAACAAAGGAACTGAAGTAAATTGCAAGTTCTATATCAATAAGGAACTGAAGCTGTTTCTTTGAAATTACGTTCCGAAACTGTTTCCAGAAGGTCAGAAGTCAATGATGTTCCATCGGGAGAGAACATCAAGTCACACATCTAAACAGACCTTCCGTTTCTTAAGAAGGAGAATGCAAACTTTATAAACCGTGTTGTATGCATGCCTAAGTCGCCGTATGCTGCTCCAGTGGACTTTGGTATATGGGGAATCTTTAAATCCGTCTGCAGAATCGCAACGTTCACTCTGTAAAGGAAGAATGGACAAGACTGGTCCAGTATATTTTTAACAAGCATCTTCAATCCTGTCTTATAACGGTGTGAGCTTTTTTACGCATGGCATTGATATCATATTGAACACTTACTTGAATAAAGGTACTGTTGTTATATTTCTGTGTCATTTATTGTGTTGAAATATAATCTGAGCGCCTCTCGTATTTAACCTTAATAATGTCTTCAATCAGCAGTTCATCTAAGCATGCATACATTAAGTTAACAACAACTATAAAAGTTGAGATCCCTTTAAAAAGTACGATGTAAAGACAAACTTCTATTGCTTATTCGTAAACAATGGCCATGCTATGAATATTTTTTGTGTCTGATTGCAATTAGTCGCGGAACAATTGCCTCTGTGGTTATACGCTTCATTCTGCAACTCAAAGGCCAGAGTCGGAGTGTAATGCTTTGTGTCCGGGCGACAGAAGCCAGGTCTGTGGCGCTGATCGGAGAATTAACATCTACAGAAATTGGGGTAAATGTTCAGCTTTGTACCAGATATATTAGTGCATATGACAAGTATAATCACGTGGCACGTGCAGATATACACATAGTAAAACGCCTGTCGCAATAATAAACCATATTTAGGAATATGACATGTACTGTTTTTATTTATGATTTAGACAGTTAATCAGGGTTAAACACTTGTTCTATTTAGATGCCTAACAGTTCACATGTCTAACGGGCGTGTTTAAGATATTGATTTGCAAATAATGCTACATTGATTAATAATAGTTTTTAATATGAAGAACAAAATAAAGTATGCTCAAACCGGTCGTTAAAGTCTTTTACAGACTCTTGAAAGGTTTTTTGATATTCTCAGTATCAATTTAATTGGCAAACATTGATGAATCGTTATTTTAATAAGATTTTAGCTAATTTGCAAATGATTGCAAAATTATTTACCATAGTATATTTAATTTACTCAATGTGGAAGTCAATTTATCCCCAGGTTAAAACAACATGTGTGTCACATGAATAATCGCATACTGGCAAGAGTTTTAAGGTAATTATTTCGAATACAAATAAATTGCCCTTTGATGTCGGTCATTTGTATTTTTACCCAATGTAATTAGCGGGAAAACAATTTTTTAGAAAGGTAAACAAATCATGGGTGTTCGCATTTATTTTCGACTGCCTTTTTTCAAAATGTCACTTTGTCGATTGGCCGTAGGTAAATATCGCTCCATGGTTGTCACGTAATCGTTCATATTTCATGGACGACACATAGTTACTAGCAATGTTCGTTACTCTTAAATTACTGGTGTGTAACCTATCATTCAATTTCTCGTCATGCGCGTATTGCCATGATGACGAGATTTGCATTAACTACCATTTTCCCGTGTCACGCATGGGGCAAGTCCGTCCCGCTCTATTTATGTTAATTTTTCTGCATAATGTGGGATAAAATATTCAATAACACATACATCAGTTTCTAATCCAGTTTAATGTCTGACATAACTAATATTTTCAGTTGTACAAATACGTTGTGATTGCTACATGATTGTGTCTTTTTCCATCTGTTCACCTCTAGATCTAAATGCTAACTGACTTCGTTTCCACACCAAACATCTCGTTCTATCGAACTACACATAAACATACAATAATAAAATTTCTATAACATTTTTGATTGGTCGATTCTGTGCGCGCTTATTGCTGGTTGGTTGAATTACAACCTAGGACTAGAGAAGTCACTATTCAAGTATGTACACGTTAATCATCATTGTGATACAAATAAATAATGCAAATACAGCCCAAGCCTTGTGTCAACAGCATCGTTCCCTTTTTGTTGTTAAACATACACCAGATCTAAATATTTAATCTTTTGAATGTCATGTATACTCGCCATTGATAAACTTGTCAATATTTCTTACATAAAGAAAACCCAAATATTTCACCTAATTTCCTATCATTATGTGACATGGTGAAAAATTATTAAGCGCGAGCATTGCGGAGAAAAAGCTCATTCTACACGAAAAAATAATATTTGTACGGTTTACAGGGACAACCAATATTTACCCTGTGGTATTTTTAGAAATTAAGATATAACGACACGCAATGAATATGCTTTAACGCTGATTGTTAATTGCACGTATCCTTGTCGCAATAATCAATGCGTATATTGGTGGACGCAATTATAGCGTTGTGACGTCACTGCATGCTGCTGATTAAATATAGTCGTGTCCAGTAATCTTTGGCGTTCGGTAATCTTGCGCAATTCACATTTTGACATTTTTGGAAAGTGCGTCTTCTTTTACCTAGATTTACTCATTCCTTTAATCGAAAGATGACCTGATTAAATCTCAGAATGAAAGATATTTTTCTTCATCAATTGTTTTCTATTTGCAATCTGAATTCCCTACAGTTATTCACTCTCTCATTATTAAGTATATTAATAACATATATAGGAATATAATTGTATGATCTCCTGAACCAGTTGTGTAATTGACTTGATCTGAGTTATGAAAAGAGAACTTTTGCTTCCAAAGTTTGACCTTTTACCATACAATGCAAGTAAAGTTTTAAATGCCCGTCATACGCAAAGATCGCGTTTTTTTCTACGGGAAGTCTGATATACAAAAAAAATATTAAATGGTTAAACATATTCCTTTGATTATGTTTTTTCCCCTCAAAACTCTTCTGTTAACAAGCTTATTGAGGTTTTATAATCAAACAAAATATTACCGACCATCGTCTAAAAATCCAAAGCATAGGCATTTAGAGATGAAAGAAGTCTGCCGTGTTTCAAAAATGACAACTAAGATTAATTATCATATTTAAAATTTCGAATACATAAATTTATTTTATCAGAAGAAAACCATTCAAGTATATGTTTAGCGGAATTATGTAAGAAGTGCGTAAGCTTACGATACAATCGAATGGTTTAAAAAATTATGCTTTTTTATCATTTTAATGTGCATTCAAACAGCTTTTGATTTAATATTAGAGTAGTTTAAAGCCGGCAGTCTTCGATCTCGTTTTTATCATACCACCGCATTGATACCTGCCTGAAATAACGTTGCCTGGTATATTTTATATATCATGGAAGTTCTTACATCAGCCATGTGTGGAGGATGGTCATATTACTCGGAATCAACTATAAAGTAATCATTTTTAGTAAAATCGAATCAGATTAAACAATACAAACAATTTGATACCAAGATGTAATATATTTTAAACACAAAATGCAACACAAACGGCCGAAAAACAACAACATTTTTTTACAAATATTAACCTATTTATGCCTAGTGGACTCTCCCATCCTAAATTGGATCAATTTATTTCCAAAATTAGGGATGTCTAGTATATTTATTTCTATATTTAGAATATTTCTTACAGAAATTCCTTTAAGCAAACAGCGCGGAACCCGATGAGACGCTGCATAATGCGGCGTATCATCTGGGTCTACGCTGTTTGTCAAGGCCTTTTTCTAGACGCTAGACATAAATGGGGAAAGCGCGCGGGCTAATGACGTCATTATTTACCCGTCAAATGACAAAAGTCTTATTATTTCCCGCTATAACTGCAGCTTTTTAGCGATTTTTTTTAATTATTCCTTTAAAATCGGGGACGTAGAGGTATGATAAACAGAAAAACAAGTTACTGTCTGATCTTTTTGTAATATATCAGGCTCGGCACGAATAAAATAACGGCTCGCCAAGCCTTGCCGTTATAATATTTTAAGCCTTGCCTGATATATTTCAAAAAGATCAGGCAGTAACCTGAATTTTGTACAAACTTTTGCAGCGTAATGTGTCATCTAAATTTGTTTAAATGATTACATACATTTATAGTTGTGTTTATCATACTTTAATCATGCGTAAATCATGCGACACGTAAGTAGTGGTTCTTGTACACTGTGTAGTTTAACACGCATAGAAAATAAGTGTAATCACAAAATTGACACTGCCTATTCTCTTTCTGAATTATTTTATACGTACACTTTTGTTAAACAGGGTATGCCTTTATCACCATTATTATTTAAATTGTTCGTAAACGATATATATGACAATATTATAATGATGCTACTGAATATGTAAATGCCGACAACATAAAATTATTCACGTTGCTATTTTCTGACGATATTCTTTATATCGATAGAGCTTTATTCTCTTACTCAGCAAACGAGACTTCAGCGTCATTTAGATAGGGCGCATACATATTGTAGCGAATGGAGCATATCTGTGAACACCAGCAAGACTGTTGTTATGGCTTTTAATAAAGGCAATCTAATTGAAACTATTGATGTTAAATATAATGATAGTATTGTCGAGGTAGTAAACACGTTTACTTATCTCGGTGTGACATCTCCGACGACGACTTTTTTTTAAAGCGCAGGGGAGCCTTATTGAAACAAGTGTCTCGATCAATGTTCCCTCCAAATAAACTATTTTCTAAAAGTTTATTCAGTATTGCTGATACAATACGCCTTTTTGATTATATAATTAGTCCAATATTGATATACGGTACTGAGATTTGGGGATTCCATCCACGCTCCGACATAGAGAAAGACTGAAAGTCATCTCAAATTCCTACAACGGACACTGTCTATTAGACTAAAAACTACGTCACCGTTAGTGTATGGCGTGCTGGGTAGTTTCCCTTCAGAGTGTGTAAGAAAGATGCGTATCATTTAAATCTGATTCAAATTAAAGCGGAGTCCAGATTCCTTACTCAATAAATTGTTGCTAGATTTATAACTAACTGGGGTTTTAAACTCAAATATCGCTCCAGGGATTTTAACCACTAGTGATTTTAATTGTATCTATCAACGTAAGAAGGATATCACTTTACAAACATGGGAAAGTGGTATAAATAACTTGCCTAAACTTGTTACTTAACTTTTATTCAAATCATGTTTTGATTTTGAAAACTGTTTACATATTGTTGTAAATGTTAACAATACCTTTTAGCCTGCTTTTCAAAATTTTAGCCAATAGCTCAAATGGCGACATTAGTGCGAGCCCTGAACAGATCCGTACATCAAAGTTTCCGGGATCCAATGAGTTAAATTACGAAATAAATTGACAGGTCATTCATGTAATTATATTGCATAAGCACAGTTTGGCCATATCATACACGTATTTACCCACCTTTTTTTGACGCGTCAAGTGTTATTTCGACATGTTTAATTTTTTTTAAATAATATATAATTTGATATAAGTATTTTCAATGTGAGTGATTCGATTTTTAATTCCGAAACACTTGACCGAATTTTGTTAACGTGATGTTAACAAATTCTAGCTACAAATCAACCGTTCTAGAAATAAAATGAAAGTTAAATTGTTTACTTTTGGCAACACAATGTGTAGTGTTATTTTTTTTAATATAAAACACGACATACCTTTCTCAAAATTAAAATACGTCTTTTTTGCTGTCTATATTGCTACAATGGTTGATACAGGTAAGTGTTGATGGTTGACAAGTTCAGGGATAGTATTTACCGCCATGTGAAAGACATGTATGTGACTGCTTGAGCTTTGATAAGGTTACGATTACGTAGCAGAATAGATTGACAGCTAGCATCATGTAAAATTTAAAGACAGGATTTTGTCAGGTTAAGTCCGAGTAATAATGTAAAACGGTTAATTTATATGTTTGGCAAGTATCGTTAATTTTGATCGCACTACACAAGCGTGATACATTAACGAACTAAATCAAATAATGAATATTTAAAACGTTGTTGGTGTCAGACTTCTTAATCGGAAGTTACAGCGTACACTGTCACAGATCCGTTATATCGCGGTTCCCGGGCCCCAAGAATCGCGATTATGATATAATTAGTCAGATCATTCATGAAGTTTTATATGCTTAAGCTTTTCTTTTCAGAGGCACCTGCACCCCTGCTTACCGTGCAATCTTGCGTTTATGGTTACGTGTTTAAATCGCTACGCAACTTAATCATATCCCTTCGTAACGGTTTATGTATATGAACGAAATGAGATATTTAAAAATTCAGTTATCGCGTTGTCTTTGCCGAATAAATGGTCAGATAAAACTTCAAAGACTGTGTCAGAGATGCGCATACAAAATCTTACATTGAAAATAGCCAATTATAACGAATATAAAATTGTGCCATGCTATAAATATATAACCCGAATTTAGGCAAACAACATTATGGTATCCGAATCAGGAACTGGTAATACGTTTGATCCTTATTCGGAGGCCTTCATTTCGGACGATCCCTTTGAGATATTCTATGTTTTAGATGTTGTGTGTGATACTTCGATTAGATCATTTTGTATTGATGTGTTCTGTCACATGTCTACTGTATATTGTATTTGACGATCAACATTAAAATAATGTTATGGAGATGATAATAAGGATCTGGCATTTTCTTTATAAATATACATTATAATTTGCCACTGGGTATTACATGGACATGAAACTCATGTTATGTATATGTTGGAAATTAGAATTATTTTCTGCAGTGCGCTTCTACTCAGTTTTGATAAACGAGTTCCTTTTTCGCGGTTGAATAAAAAATAAGCCAATTATTTATTCATTATCTAAGCCGAATAAGGAACTGGCATATTATTACTTACATGATGAATTAGAAAAACAGTTACACAATTAAAATGAAAATAATTACATACGTAACATTAATCCGATTCATTAATTTGCGGAATATAAAGATATATGTTTTAAGTATATAATCCGAATTTGATTAATCAAAAGGTCGCCAAGCTCCTCTTGAAAGTTGTATCGTATTGCCTTTATATTTTAATTTATTCAAAAAAACCTACTCTCAAATATTTTTTTATATTATTTATTGTATAGTCCGAAAACGCGTTTCGTTGTTCATTCCGGCAAATTGGTTATCCGGCGACCTTGATCATTGACATTCTATTAGGGTCCGTCATGACCTACAAAATGTACCTTGTCTCGATGGTGTCCAGCCGTACGCCGCAGGTAGCTCAACAGACTCCTATTCCTTATTCAATCGCAAAAATAGCTGGTTTATCATTTTACAATATTAAATAGAACTATTTTGAAATATGTTTTTAAAACCAAACTATATTAATATAATGATTTTCATTGATATGAAGTACGATTTTGTCCATTTTAATGTACTGTAAATTACCGATATACAAATAACTTATCCGTAAGAATCCCTTAATTTAAGATTTGCCTCTTTGTGAGAAAGTATGGGTAAGTCTTATTTTGGATTAAAAATTGATTATTTGGCTTACACAGTTGTTGTTTTTTGTTTCACTATAAAATGTATGAGCAAAGTAGGTCTTGCAATGGTAATTTTGCATTTTCTCATTGGAGTGTTCGTTTTCAATGGGATATGTTAGTTTTTTCCCACTCTCTACATAGGATTTTCGAAAACATTTATATTTTGAGATGCTTAGTTATCGCTTTTAAGCATTGTATACGTATTTGCGCCGATTTTCGTTTAATTTTCTTTGATTGAAAGAATCCCAATTTTCAAGTGAAAAAAACTCCTATGGGTATCAAAACATCCCATGGGAAAATGAGGAATTATATGTGAAATGAATTTTTGAATAAAATACAATTATGAAAGAAATATAAATATTTTTTAAAAACCAGTAATAAATGACCGCAAAGAAGCATTTTATCGTAAACTTTATCTTAAATATGAATATCTTAAAGGAACACGGTACTTAAGTTTGCGTTTCGTTTCGTAAAGTTTTTCAAGTGGCATTTCTTATTCAATCACGAAAAATTAAATGTGTTATCATTTAATAAAGCCAAGAAAAATGTAAAGCAATTATTATTTTAGAAAAAAAGATTCACACCTTTTATCGTTATACATAAATTGAAACTATTCGAGTTGCTTGACATCCACTATAGTTTGTAAATTAGATGCATATTTCAAATAGATTGGGTACCATTAGATGATAAGTTACAAACATTTGCTAATTAGGTTTGAATAATGAATACATAACTGGTATCTTATTCCTTATTCGTAAATTAATAATGAATCAAACAACGTTTAGTTGTATTTTTCTTAAGAAATCTAAGTATAATTTTTTTTCTGAAATGTTGACTTTGAATAAGGAATAATGCACAAGGAAAAATTTACAAACTAATACTCTATTTATATGCATGGCATTTAACTGTGACCGTAACGTCATTTTTTGCAGTAATAACTGTGTCTGAAGGTGCTTAATGCAATATAATATAGCATGTAAATATCTTATCACATAGCTGATTTTAACTTTAAACTTTAGTAGTATCTATTAAAAGTAAAACGCTACTTAATTATTGATGACTTAAGCACCTTTACACACACACACACACACACACACACACACACACACACACACACACACACACACACACACACACACACACACACACACACACACACACACACACACACACACACACACACACACACACACCACACACCCTCACACCCCCCCCCCCCCCCCCCCCCCCCCCCACCCCCCCCCCCCCACACACACACACACACACACATACCACACACACACACACACACACACACACACACACACACACACACACACACACACACACACACACACACACACACACACACACACACACACACACACACACACACACCACACACACACACACACACACACACACACACACACACACACACACACACACACACACACACACACACACACACACACACACACACACACACACACCACACACACACACACACACACACACACACACACACACACACACACACACACACACACACACACACACACACACACACACACAATCATCCCGAGATAGTTGAATTGGTAAATTGATCTTGAAATATATTTGAGGTTTATTTTATTATATGCTCGTGGACTGTACTTTGATTTTTTTTGTAGCACATATTAATAAAAATAATAATATTTACTTCAGCAAGTTGTCATAATGATTATCTTGAAACGTATTTTGGCGTGAAAACAAACATTGTTTTCATTTATCAACTGGAGCAAAACAGAAAACCAGCCATTGCACTGATGATCATGATGTTTGCAAGTTTGTTTTTGACAGATTTCTCCCAATACTTCTACTTCCATTGTGCGTACTGTTGAAGTGCGAAATCATAATAATTTGACGCTTACCAAATGAATCTATCGACCTGCAAGTAACCGATCAATTAGTGGGCTTATTATAATGTAGTTGCACATTAAAATCACTAAGTTTGTTTTATGTTGTGTTTAAAAAAAGTTTGAAGCTTAGTCCGATTAGTTGGATATAGGCAGATACAAATGGATGCAAGTTGCTTGCAGCTTTACTATTTAAAATCAACAAAATGAGTGCAACACAATTTCGGAATATAAACACTTATAGTTATGAGTCAAATGAGCGTTTTGTACGAAGTTTCCATTAAAAATGAGAAACAGCAAAACAGTAAAAACTTTTTTATATTTTGTAAATTGTATATATTACATTACTTTGAATGTACAGCGGTTTACCGATATTACAGTACATTATTGAAACTCTAATATAAACACGCATGAACTTGTGTTTTTTATACAATGCAATTGACTAGGGACTTCATTAGAAAAATGAATATTTAATGAGAATTGCAGACTTATGAATACGTCTTATTTGAGTAATTATACACCATACATGTCTTTTTTAATTGATGTATATACTAACAGTATTAATTTATTTGACGTAATTGCACATAAAATAAAATCCTGTTTAATTAATACAATGCTATTGGAACAAAGATTTACATAATAATTAAGTAAGATATTGGACTTAAATAAAAACAATACTCACATTTAGTCACGCTTTTAATAAGCGCCGATGAACAACGGTTATTGCCATAGAAATTAAACCAACAGTATTAATGTATATTTTGAAAACTAGAACGTTTTCAAGAGAAATTTAACTTAATTCAGG
Source organism: Dreissena polymorpha (assembly GCF_020536995.1). Lineage (NCBI taxonomy): Eukaryota > Metazoa > Mollusca > Bivalvia > Myida > Dreissenidae > Dreissena > Dreissena polymorpha. The sequence continues at coordinate 403,103 of NW_026273322.1, read as the reverse complement.
AGATTAAAATATCACAATAAATACTGAATTGCATTTTTCTTTGAATCTTCAAAATGCCCTCTTGACTTGAATTTAGCATTTCATATCACTTGCCTTTCCAGGGTGTGGCAGGATCCTGACAGATCCATATGGCATCATCACGAGCCCCAACTTCCCGTCGAATTACAAAGACAATGATAAATGTATCTGGCTCATCAACGCTACAGAGGGAAGCCGGATCAATGTGCTTACGTGATATTTTATAATTGTTCAATCAATAAACTACAAGTATACCTTTTATGAATCTGTGTATGGCATTTTTTTTAAAGAGAATGGATCATATTCTGATAACATTTGGCATAAAAGATGAATCTAATATTATTCCTTTAATAACAATTTCACATGTAAAGGTAAAATATGTTATCAAAGCGACAATTTGTTAACAGGTACACAATATTTCCACAATGTTTCAGGTGACATTTACAGACTTTGCAATGGAGCCACAGAAGAACAACAAGTGCATATATGACTACCTGGAAATATTCAATGGACCTACGTTCTCTTCTCCGTCGATCGGGAAGTTCTGCGGGACAGCGCCACCTATAGGATTCAAGTCGCAGTTAAACTCTGTCCTTATTGTCTTCTCCACAGACTCTGGCACTAATGCGACGGGTTTCAGAATGACGTACACACAAGGTAAGAATCTGTATAAGAATTGACCTTTTTTTAAATGTGTATTAAAAATACAATTTCTACATGTTCTTTATCAAAATCTGCACTTTTCCAGATCCATGACAACACACAACCTTATTTTTTTATATTTATTTTTCTTATTTATTTCTTTATATTGATATGCATATATCCGGTAGATCTCGGTTCGCGGGATGCACTGATCGCGATTACAAAAAAAAAATGTTCATGTAGTTCATTTAGTAATATATTCATAAGCATAATTTGGCCATCTCAAATTAGTTTTTACCTACATTTTTGTTGCATAATGTGGCGTCTTAGTCATTTACACGAATCACACTGCATTACATTTTAAAAATAATATTTCGTAGTTTGATTCCAAGGCGCTTAGATAAACACAGACTTAATGAAGCTGTCGGTGGCCTAGTTGATAAGGCGTCTGCATAGCGATCAGCAGGTTGCGATTTCGATAAGTTTCTAAAGATCTTAGCTTAATTACAACCAGTACTTGTTCTTCCCAAGAAAGAACTTGATAGTGTATTAATAAGCGTCATGAATTTAATGCAATCAAGCTAACACATTTTTTCATAGACAACGCTACCATATTGCTACGTTTATATTGTTAACTTATAGATATATTATTAAAATGGCATGTTTATAATATAAGAAGTTTAAAGTCAAGGCGTATTATCGATACGTTATTTGGTTCTTTTATATATAAAGGAATGCTATTGTTGTTCTTCTGTTGTTGACATTTGTTTTCTTTTCTCTTTTTTGCCTAACTTTCTAAAGCGTCTCTGTTGATATCAACTCCTCGTGGATGTACGACTTGGATTCAAGTACTTCCTGACATGTTTATGTCACCGTTACTTTCATTTTCTGACACTTCTGCTCTACAGTCTCTTCTTTAATCAGCTTCTCCACGACCTGGAACTTGTCGGAGAGAGTTACCGTAAACTCGTCTTGCTTCCAGGTGTCTTTCATCGTAGCGGTGTTGTCACGTTGGCTTTAAATGAACCCATCTGTCGAATTCTTCTGCAGCTTCGGTTTCAATCGGACGATAAGGAGATGCAAATCCGAAAAACTTCTGCTACTCGCTTGACTCGTACATCCTAAAAAGAGCGACGAAACTTTCTTACAAAGCACAGGTGGTCGATCTGGTTCTTAGTCGACAGGTATGGCAACGCCTAAGTTGCCGTGTGTATCATTCTGTGGCTGAAATACTTCCTCTGATTACCGGGTTATTTGTGGCACACAGGTCGACAATGGTAACCTTGTCGTTCATCTCGCCCAAAAGTATCTTATCTTCGTCACTGTCATTTGTCCCGACCTAGTGCTGCATCCTTCTGGTTATGCCCCGAGAACAACAGTTACGTACAGGAAATCAGTCGTTTTTGCCCATGAGCAGTCCATATTGATATATTGATTCCTATGATATTGTGATTGAACTTCATCATCTCTGCGGTTACTTGTGCTGTCTTTCCGGATATTGCATGTACCGATGGCGGTTGTGGTCCTGATGGAGATCATGGTCTTCGGTCTGACTCCGGCTTTCACCGTCCGGATAAATACGCCTTCCATATGCCCACCTAAGTCCGTAATTTGTGTTGATTTGCTGTTTCGTTAACAATAAGGTTTTGCCAGGGTATGGTAGCTGGCCCTACGCCTATCCTTCATCTGTGTTAGGTTTGGGACCGTCCTTGGCGGAGTCATTTCAGTGTATGGACTTCATTTATTATGCTAAAGTATGGCATATAATAATGTCTATTCTGAGTATGATAAAGAAAGTATAACTATAAGTAGACAAACAGCTATAAATCAATCTAAACTCAATATAAACTCAATATTTTTGTTCTTTCAATGCACTATTTTAGATTTCAACATATTAAACACTGAATACACTCAACATATAAAACGGTATACAATACGGCATGCCACTTATCATATATATTCCTACCTTAGGCTTAATAATTTTGTCTCAGAACCTGTTTCTGTGTTGTTTGTTGTTTGGTCATGATCCGCGGTCGTTTGTTCGTTGCCTTTCGCTTTATTGTAAGTAGGACGAATTTTTTAAACGCTGAACAATGTACTTAAAGAAACGTGCTCAAATATAACACGTTCATTGATGTGACAATTTGCAATACACTGTTGTTTGGTGTACTTGTAATGAAAATAATGTTCGAGATCATACAAACGCTTATTTAGTCTTTATGAAATCCTCTCACTATTACCAATACGCTTTAAATTAACTACCGCAGAAACTCTTATTAAAAAGCACACATTGAACGCTTAATTGTATATAGGATAACATAACGAGAATTCAGAATCATACAAGTGCCTTTTACACTCAAGAAATATACACTAAGGTGATTATCAAGTTGAAACAAAACTGGTGGATAATGTACAGTACGGTTGGTAATGTAAGTAACAGAGGTACTTCCACTGCCGTAAATCGGAACATCTGGCTAAGTTCTCGTATATAAGGAGTCTGTACAGTAAATACCAATTTTATATTGTTGTAAAATTGTGTGAGGAAAAGAGCGTGTGGGGTCTATCTAATTAACTGACTCTCGTGTGTCTGTAAGATTTGATCAATTCTGACAAGTTATTCTTCCTTAAGTATTATTATCAAATTAAATATAAAAAGCATTGTCAATCATAGTTATAACAATGCAGTTTTAAATACATTTGATGCATCTTTTATCAGTAATATATTTTATGTATCTATTAACAGAATTTATTCTTATAATCTTCGAGTATGATTTGTTTTTACAAAAACAGCTTAACTTATTAATGTTATTGGAAAAACGAGTTCGAAAGTACGTAAATCTGGTTATTGTATCATTATATTTGAACAAATTGCAGCCACTAAGGTTACACGAATGTTCACATATTTGTTTTCAGAATGCCCACTCGGAAGTTATGGCGTAAACTGTTTCCGGCAATGCCATTGTCGCGTGGGCGCATGTGATCGTGTAACAGGTGCATGCGGAAATGGGGGCTGTAAAGACGAATGGAAAGGAATAGCGTGTAATGAAAGTAAGATGTCAAAGAATATTATTAAAACAAAAACACAAATCAAACAAATATCTTATATATGCAAATAACATAGGTAGCGTTCGAAAATAATCTTCGAAATTATGTCAATAGATAGACGATTTTATATTCATACATGTGCAAATATATATATATATATATATATATGTGTGTGTGTGTATATATTTAATGTACAGCAATATCGGTACAGTGTTGAATTAATAATTTGTGCATATTAATGGAATATTCATAAACGCTTAAAAATTGCATTAATAAATTGCATTTGAGAGACAAAACGACGAGAGGCTTGCTAAATTTATAAAATGTTATTTAAAACACGATTTGGAATTGACGCAACACTGGTAATTTTTGTATTCTATCTTGACGTCAAACGAAACACATGTCATTAAGGTTACCAAACTGTTTAAGCGTTTGTTGGCAGACTGCCCAGTCGGAAGTTACAGCGTAAACTGTTCCAAGCAATGCCATTGCCTTTGGGACCAATGCGACGCTGTTACGGGTGAATGTAGATCTATAGACTGTAAAGACGGTTGGGCAGGAAAAGCGTGTAATGAAAGTAAGTTCTCAATTGTTACAAAATAAAAACAACACACGAACATATATCCTGTGTATGTAAATAACATAAGGAAGCTTCGGCATAGAAAACTATAGAACACTAACGATATATTGACCTTTTTAGATTCATACATGTGCACAAATATTTATGGTAACATTTTTATATACACTGAATTCGTGATTGATTAGGATTAAACATTGAAGCGGAAAAATCGGAATCACATGAACAGTGTAAATTATTATCAGGTAATTGCCTATTACATAACACTTACAAAGACACGCTTGCTTAAAATAGCACAATTCCACGGAAGATACGATTATTGAACTACTCAAAACTGGATAATGTTACAGTCTTGTTTATTGTAACACATTTCACATACATTCAATACAGTTTACCACACATTTTGAAGCATTTGTCTCATAACACGAAACGAAACATAAATGACAATTTATTAAGATTTTACACTAGTACATATTCTTTAATGCATATACTTATAAATAAAGTAATGTGGCGTGACAGTAACCAAACTACTTATTATATTCAGTAACACAATTAAAAAACAATATGAATTAATGTATGTACATTTACTGGCATTTCGAAACACAATAACAACAGAGAACAACAGCAATTTTAAAAAGACGAAATATAATAATTTTAAGGGCAGCAAAGACAAACTATTACGTTTCATTTACTGTGTAATAGCTATATACAAAAAAGAGAAAAAAAGAAAACCAATAATACACATACTATCAATGAATGCAAAGTGAAAATTCTTTGCTTCAATAAGTTGTCTTTATTGTAGTATTTTGTGCAGTAAAGGCTTCCTTCATATATTTATATACATTACAACTTTCAAATTTCTAATTTAAATGTAAATGTTAATAAACAATGAAACTTAACAACATATGGATTATGTAATACAAACGTTCATTTGTATTTTGTTGTAGTAACCGGAAAGATGAACATAAACAAATAAAATGGAATTCATACGATATGTCCCGTTGAATACAACAAAGGCAATGACGTTTTTCACAAGTGATATTGTTGCGTGTGTATATTCGGGTCTGAATTCCCAAAGGATGGGCAGAGGCCCTTAAGTTAACAAAATATAAGCGTAAACGTTAGAAAAATCATTCAAAGTTGTTTTCCTATTCAAAAGTGGTTTCAAACATTCTATCAATAATAGAAATTCTATTCATATCATCTAAACCGTTCCTGCTAAAAGGTGTTGATAATTCGGCATTTAAATTTTACATACAAAAGCATGACTAAAAATAGGACAACCTTATTCTTTAAATAATTGTTTAACATTTGCATCCCAATTTTTGCACCCGCTATAACAATCATTTAATGCTTGAATATACAGTTTGTAGAAATAGAGATTAAGAGGTTACTGCCTGACAGTTTTGTAATATATCAGACGAGATTGGAATAAAATTAATGGCCAGGCTTGCCGAGCTGTTATTTTATTCGTGCACAGCCTGATATATTACAAAACGATCAATCAGTAATCGGTTTTTCTGTTTATCATAAGTTAAAAGTCGATTTATATGAAATAGCTCCAAACATTGACTGATGTACCAACTTCCTGTTGAACTGATATAAAATATATTAATATATCAGCTGTTTCATATCAGGCAGATATCAATGTGATTAATATGAAGTACCTCAAAAAATTGACTGATATATCAGCTTCCTGTTGAACTGATTAAAAAATATATCAGGCAGCGTTGTATCAGGCAGATATGAATGTAACGCTATCATTACAGTATTTGACTGTTAATAATTTTTAAATTCGCACATATATATTTACATAGAATGGGTATCTGCCTAAGTCACCATATACTGTAACATTACATGTGTTTACATTTACCTTTAATAGTCTTTTGCAAATGTTTACTGAATGCGTTTGATCTTTTTTTTATTTATTAAAAGCCCATATTTCATAGGCATAACAACAAATAGACCCAACCAAAGAATCAAACAATTGACAAAATAGTTTTTGCTTATTATCATAATGCTTCTATTTCTAAATTTAAATATTCAGAGCCTGTAGAGGTTTTCCAATCAAATGTTCTTTATTGAAAATGAACTGCCAGTGTCATTAGTAACATTGCCGAGATAATAAAATTATCCATTTTTTAAAATATATTTTGCCTATTAAATTTCAAATCTTCATCATATGTAATTTAGCCCTTTTGCGTTTTTTTTAAATATATTAGATATTTTATACATGCAAAACTTGAAGGTTTTTATGGGAAAATATATTAATGTGTAGTCATGACACATAAAATCGCATAAATCCAACATATGTTTGTCTGTTATTTTCATTCGTAGATATATAATTTTTAGAAATAAAGAATTTGGAAATGCGGAAATCGTTAAAGCTGTGTTATATAAAATCCATGTTACACTTAATGGTAGTTAAGTATTGTTTGAATATTATACCATTGTTTACCACCTTTACGAAAACAAAACTACAGTTGATCTATAGGGGTATGGTTCCCTAGAGAAATTAAAATACTATCATGTTATTTAGACAGCAATCTATAACGTCTAAATGTTACCTCCACATACATTTAGTAGTATTAATCATGTTCTTAAGTCGACCATCTATTCGAAAATTAATATAGCTAATCAATATGGCTATGTTTGCTCGAATGATATTGAATAATATTGTACGATTTAGACAACAAATGCGACACAATTAATTGCATTAATTAATTACAAATGAAAAACTTAGAACACCAGCAACAACAAATACACATAAATAGGGACATGAACATAGAAACAAAAAGACTAGGGTAAGTATTCTGTAAAAAACGATATTTTGAAAACAAAGGATCCGCAAAGTCTCGGATACTTTTAGTATTTTTGTCTAGAGCTTCGTTTATTGACAGTTTAATTGAACAACAGATATTTTCAACAGTTTCATTAAAAACGAGAAGTCGTGAAATGATTCCTGAACGAAATAATATTTTAATGAATGCCCTATTGATATATAACATCAGTAAAAGTATTGTAACTAGGTGAATAGGTATTACAATACAATGAAAACTACAATTGAACGTGATTCTCCCTTCTTTAAAATCACCTTAATATAATCTTAAACAATTGAAAATTTCTTGCTTTTGTCAACAAATTATCAAATACCGAAGAACCGTTAATCGCATATTCTACCATTGATCATACGTAATATTGTTGTCTACACATACCAAGTACTCAAACACTATGACTATTGCTTTTTTAATCTATTGAGACGCTATCAAACGCTTGGTCTGGTGAATAATATACATAATCAAATTCTGAATTAATTGTGTCTTGCCAAATAAAATCATATTTGTTCATGGTTTTACTTTTTAAATCTTCGGTGATAAAATACTTCCAATTTCAGATAAAAAATGCAATAATATTTATTAACATGTTCCTTTGCTCTGGTTCCTTTGCTCTGACCGCGGTTCCGTTGATATAGAAGGTGTCATATGCCGGATTTTTCCCTCCATATCGCCTCTTTAATCTGGGGGACTAACTAAGTCTCTTTTTGATGACGTCTTGTGGACATTGTTCGAACACTCAATTCACTATCCCGACGCACCCTCTCAAATTTAATTAAGTCTTAAGCGTCACGGGCGATCTGGAAGGCGTTTTGCAGGTGTTAGTGAATTTTAATTTCGGTCACTTCCGATGCCTCATTTCCGGTCTAGTAATCATCACATAATTAGGCTGCTACTGAAGATATTACACATTGTCACGTCGGATATTTCATTCCTACCCCAACGCATGTACTCTCTGCGACAGCTATGCCGCATGGAGGTCAGCACCGTAAATCTTGTCCTCGAGGCGCGTCACGTGTTCGTCCACCTCATTCACCATATCCTTAATTTCAACCCATATATTGTTGATATCCGTGTCTAAAGTACCCATCCGCTTCTCAATATTGTTAATAACAGCCACCTTTTTTTCCACAGCCTCTTTTTAACCGCAAACAGTTTGTAAAAGGATCATAAGATCCCGGATTATCGGATTGACCTACTTTTAGCCATTACAGGACTGTCATATCCGCTCAAAAAAAACAATTTCCTCCCCATATAGAACTAAAATAGTTTAATTTAAAATCTAACTTATTTAGAAATTTACAAAATTAGTATTTTTAGACGGGCCTATTTGTGTATGTACTTTTCTGCTCGTTGTTTCATTCCAACTACAATTTGTGTCTTTTCTTTTCGTATCCTTTGATTTGGTCTTTGTTAAACTTTTTTATGTTGTTATATTGCACAATTTCACATTAAATCCAGATATGTATATTCAATGAAAATTGTTTGATTTGTAAATATTAAGAGTTATTCTCCACACTGTAGAACTTTCACCTGTTCGTTCAATAAATAATATTCGCATTTTCTAACGCTTCTTATAAGTGCCTATAAACAAGGTTTATAAAAATATTAATCAGACCAACAATAGTACTATTGATTTTGAAATCTAGTATTTTTTAACAAAGAATTTAAGTGACTTGATTAAATTAAACGAACATTATAAAGACTAATGTTGAGCTGCATTTTACTATGAATCTTTAAAAAGTTCAATAAATTTTATGAAAACATTTTATATCACTTGTTTTTACAGAATGTGGCGGGGTCCTGACAGATTCATTGGGCGCCATCATGAGCCCTAGTTTCCCATGGAAATACTACAACAAATTAAAATGTACCTGGTTCATCAACGCACCAGAGGGCAGCCGGATCAATGTGCATACTGGGCTTTTAAGCATTGTTCAATAAATCAACAACAATTATATCTGTTATGAACCTTTGTTGTGCGTTTTATAAAGAAACTGGATCATGGTGTCATGACATTTTGCATTTATGATTAATTTACTATTATTTATTTTTATTGAAGTGTTACATTTTCAGGTAATAATTAAAATATGTCATTGGAGCAAATACATGTTTTACATGAAAACAATTATATGACAATAAATTAACACTTAATTACATGTTTCTTGTGTTTTCAGTTGAACGTTACAGACTTTGTCATGGAGTCCCATACGGACAACATGTGCATAGTTCAGTACCTGGAGGTTTTCAACGGACCCAATGCCTCCTCTCCGTCAGTCGGAAAGTTCTGCGGACCAAGGCCACCTATGGGATTCAAGTCGCTGTCGAACTCTGTCCGTATTGTCTTTTTCGCAGAAGAACTTAATAGTGCGAAGAGTTTCAGACTGACGTACACATTCTCCACACAAGGTGAAAATGATTATAAGAATGCTCCCTTTTGCGTTTCAATTACGAAACATCTTATAAAATTTTATTGTTTAACATATTCACTTCTTCAGTTCTATGAACTATGAAACCATCACACTTTTTTATAATCTTTATTTTTCTAATATTTACTTTTCTTATTGCTATGCACACATCCGTTATATCGCAGTTTGCGGGATCCATGGATCGCGATAACGATATAACTTTTATTGTTATTCGTGTAGTTATATGTGCATAAACATATACACAAGAGTTAGCTGACCTTTGTGTTTTGGCATCAAGTTTTTAATCTATATCCTTAAAATTGTTCAAATAAAATAGTACGTATTTTAAAATTTGTTTAGTGGTTGTTGGGCGGGGGACATGGCGTACAAAGCTTATAGCTCTGTTCTATTCATTTTATTGACGGTGACCAATATAGTCATGACAGAAAAGACCTGAACAAAAATGACAATATCTTTACAGCCAAAACATGCAATGCTACGAAATATGAATGAAATGAATATTAAAATTGATACTCTTATTCACTTACATTTCATAATACAATAAATCGAATTTTCCATAAACAAACCCAGTTGTACAGCACACCAGGTGGGAATAAACCACGAGAATGGGCTTACGTCCACTTGAAGGTCTTGGCAAATGCAAGCGTGGTCAGTAAATTTACTATGAAATAAAACAAGTTATATCGAATGACCTAAAGGCATATTGTATCGGGCTTATTCTTTATTATGATTGGAGATAACACGTAAAGGTATTGCATCAGCTCTAATGTGTAAACGCACACTAAAGATAGAGGATATAATTCACACAAAAAGAAACATTTGCTTACTCGGTTTGTAAATTAATTCATTAACAAAACAACGTTTGGCTTTGGTTTGATTTACTTTACTTTACTTTTATTATTATTTATCTGTGAAAGCTTTGAGCAGATATTTTGAGCTTAAATAATAAGGAACTGTTCCCTATTCTTCATTCGAATAAGGAATAAAACTTCGAAAAAGGAACAAATTTACACTGCATTAATATGTTTGACGTTTCACTCAAAATGCTTTGTCATGTATTGCATTAAAATGTTTCTGTAAAGAAGATTTCAGATGGAATATAATGTGCCACAGTAATAACAATACACTTAGGTTCAATTAATTCTGAACATGTATCATATCTTTTCAAATTTAAACACTACTAAAATATTGATGAATTGATCATCTAAACACAAAATAAACCAAATTTCAGAAAGTTGATTGGTTATTTGATATCCAAAAATATTTTAAGTTTATATTTTTTTTATTATCTTCTTTTGCTCTTTACTTTGAGTGTCGTTGTTGGCACCTTCTTACAAAAGTAATAGACTTTATTTCTGTAAATTGTCATAGGAATGATCTTGAATGGTATTGCGGCGTGAATAAAAAAAAACCTGTGTTACTTATCGACATAAGAAAACCATTAAACAACTAATATAAGTTGGATTTAGGCAGAAACAAATGGATGTTAGTTTCTTGCTGCTTTAGTATTCACAATCTTCAAAATCGGGCCCCTCGTTTTTACCAGCTTAACTTAAATAATTTGACTTAAGAATTTTCGAGAAATCGGGGCCAGGTGGAAGGGCATTCAATTTGTTCCACTGTTGTACTGGATGGAGAGGCTGTAAGAATTCATTGTAAAATGAATGGTCATATATTAACATGTTGAGATTTAAAAATGGTGTTTTCAATGAAACGAACTGACAAAAAACTCTGTGTATAAAATATATTTAATATGTTTTTTAATCTTAATTTAAAAAAGCTTTTGACATGAAACATTACAATAAGTATTAAATACAAAAATAACATAATGCACGTATTTTCTCACAATTGAAAGGCTTTTATACTCGATTGTGCTAATCGGGTTAATTAATAATTTGAGCAATTTCGACTAGTCTTTTTTATGTTTATTGTATTTTCATATGTGTTATCACTACCCATATCAATCGTGGTTTCTGATGCGCATTTTTGAAAAAAATTAAATTTTATTATGAACAGTATTATGTTATAATACAAAATCGCAGGTGAAATAACTTAGAAAGAGGCGTTAACTTTCTAAAAACAGTGATATTTGAACAACGATTTACGTATTAATCAACTGAGAAGATTGAACTTAAGTAAAACTCTTGAGATGTTCGCACGCTTTTTAGCATAGGTGCGTTTACGCACCTATGCTTATGGTATATACCACATTTCGAAAATCCACATCGATCGGTTGCCCATTATGAAGCCTTACCTGATAAAAAATCAGACGAAATATCTATTTAATTTAGTATATGGTCATTCTTACAAAAAAAAGTTGGAAACGTTTTTCTAACGTTTTCTTCCAATAATATTGCTGACACCATTTTTAGTGAATTTTTCTAAGACCGTTTTATGTCAAAAAATCTTCTTATAACCTAAAACAAATTTCGTTCGTAAAACAATTCTATCTGCACTATAAATCTCAATCTCCTACGCAGTGGCCTCCCTTATACTAGAAGTTACTGACCGGGCGAAGCAAGGGAAGTAACTGCTGTGAGGAGTTTCTATAAAAATCTGCATTCAGAAATCTGTATTCAGAATTCAATCTGTTGTGCACGTCTGCATCTAACGCTTACCACAAGTTTTACGACAAATTCTTGACGCAGACGAATAGGGTAGCGTCTATTTTCATTTGTGAAAAGAATAGTTTGATACAGATCTGTCCGTGCTTAAATTTTGAAAGGCTTGGGTAATTATTTTTCATAAGCGTTTCAAACACTAATGTAAATGGAGATATTATCTATTTAAATAGTCGGTAATTGTTTGAAATTATTGATTTGAGAAATTCGCGGATGGCGATATCGAACTACATTATACCACGTGACGCCATTCTTCCCTATATCTTGCACCTATGCTTTTAACGCCACCGGCGCTCTCGTTATTAGCGCCGGAAAGGTTTAGTGAAATACAAACCAACAGTATTAGTGTATACTTGGAAAATAATTATGTTTGCATAATGCATTTAACTTAATTTAGTGGATTAAAATATATTATAAAGACTGTTGTGCATTTTTCTTTGAATCTTAAAAGTGCCCACTCAATTTCATTTCAGCATTTTATATCCTTGCCTTTACAGAGTGTGGCGAGGTACTGACGGATCCAATCGGTGTCATAACGAGGCCAAACAACCCGTCAAGTTACAGCAACCAAACTCGCTGTAGCTGGCTCATCAACGCACTAGAGATAAACCAGATTAATGTGCATACCTGACATCTTATCGTTGTTCAATCGATCAACAAAAAAATACTTTGTCATGAACCTTTGCATGACATTTTATATGTAAACTTGATCAAATTCGCATAACATTTTACATTTAAAATTATTCTTATATTATTCATTTTTATAACAGTGCTGCATTAACAGGTAATAATTAATTATATGATCCAAGCTACAATATGTTTACAGGTAAAAAGTTTCACCGCACTTAATTCACACTAATTTGCCTGTCTCTTGTGTTTTAGGTGAGCTTTACAGACTTTGAAATGGAGTCCGGCTCCATGTGCGAATATGAATACTTGGAGCTCTTCAACGGACCAAACGACTCCTTTCCATCCATGGGGAAGTTCTGTGGGACAGCGCCACCTATTGCATTTAATTCGCTGTCGAACTCTGTCCTTATTGTTTTCACCACAAACACCAGCAACAGTGCAATAGGTTTCAGACTGACGTACACATTTACCACACAAGGTAGAAATCACTATAATAATGCTCTATCCTGCGTGTCGATTAAACAAAACCTTTCTCAAAGGTCTAAATCAATTTCTATGAGATCTCTGAGACCATACCACTTTGTTTTGTAACATTTATTTCCAATATGTTTGTTTCGGAATATTCATATGCACAGATCCGTTACGTCACGGTTCATTGGATCCACGGTTTGTAATTGCTATAAAACTTCTCTGGTCATTGATTAAGTTATATATGCATAAGCATAGTTTGGCAGCAAAACACGTATTTACCGGATTGTTTTGTTGCACCAAGAATTTACTCAATGTAAATACTTTCAAATGCGTTTTTTTGAGATCCGAAACATATATCCGAACTTTGTCAAGGTGATGTTAACAAAGTCTACCCACACATAAACAGTTCTCCAAAATTTCATGTAAATAATTTGTTCTGATTAAAATCAGGTGCAAATATATGAAATCGTTTCGATAACAATGGCGACCAAGTATAATTTTGGAGAACGTGAAAACCAAGGCCCATAACTTCGTCAAAAATGATGGACCGGAATAAAACTCGAGTTCGATCCATCTTTCATGTATGTTGACTCGCACACAAAAATTAAGATCGGTATCTTAAAGCGTTCCGGAAAGAAAATACCGAAAATGTATTTTTTTTTTCAATAAAATAAATATAAAATCAATATAAAAGTCTAAAGCCCGTAAACTCGTCTAAATTCATTGGACCGTAACGAAACTCAAACTTGATCTGTAAGTCATGTATATAGACTTATACATCAACAATCAGGTTAATATCTGTAAGCGTGAAGCAAAAAAGTCCAAAGTCCAGTTATTGTAAACCTATAATTGCGCCAAAAATCAATTGACCGAAAAAGTTAGTCAACTCGCATACCAAAAATAAGGTGAATTTTTCAAAGCGTTAAGGAAATGGAATGCCGGACGGACATTTTGATGGAAGGATGGACAGACGGGGAGACGGACAGTCCGATTTCGTTTTATCGATGATCACGGTGTCCGCAATTGTGTTTTTTACATCATTGTATCTTATCATTCCACTTTTGATTTGTGTTCTTTTATAGTGCGAATACTTTATAACTTGACTTACCAATCAAATATATTGTTCTGCAATTAAAGGGGCCTTTTCGCGTTTTGGTAAATTGACAAATATTTTTTTTTGTATCAGATTTGCAAATTTTCGTTGTTATAATATTTGAGAGGAAACAGAAAAACTGTACAATGACCATGCTCTGAAATATCCTACATGCATCTTTTGACGATTAAAAAAGCTGAACATTATCAAGCGTTGCAACGCGACACGATTGAATAATTTAGAGAGTTCTGTTGTTGTCGTTATATTTTGGGATACTACGAGGATTGCTTATATAAAGTATAAAATACATCACTCATTGTGTGAGCACGGATGACCGAGAGGTCTTAGCAATAGCCTTTTACTCCTGGTGCCAGAGATTCGAACCCAGTTGAGGGTTACTTTTTCTTTCTTCAATTTTATTATTGTTGTTAATTGGAGTTTATATAGATCCAAAGTTTACATTCATCAATAAACAGGATTTAATGACAAACTTCAATGAATGCCAAAATCTGTGAAAAATCCACTTTAATCCATAAATTAGTGGGCTTATTATAATGTAGATACACAATACAATCATTTAATTTGTTCGGTTTAACGTTTTGGTCGAAAATTATTGTGAAGCTCCGCCATTTTTAATTGGATAAAGGCACACATCAAATAGACGCTACTTCCTTGTTGCTTCACTATGCAAAGTCTTAACAAATGAGTGAAACACAAGTTCTGAGCATTAAACCTATTGTGCTTGTACAAATGAAAGCCTTGTACTTGTACGATGTTTAAAACAATCGATACAATAAGTTTGTTCCGCTTTACAATATATATATTTTTTTATAGATTTTACATTTGAATGTAACTTAGTTTACCGATATACACGTATATTGTTGCACCCTTTATATATACCCATTTACTTGTGATGTACACATAGTGATATTGAACGGAGATTTCTGTAGTAAAATCTTACACAATCAATACCAAAGTGGTATACACCATACTTATATGTGACGTAGTGTCTTAAATGCTTTTAAGGGCTTCACGTAAACATATAAAATAATGAACGTTAATTATTAAGTCCTTTATTAGCCGGGATACACTAAAGTCACTCGCTTTAGATAGAAATCTAATGCTGGGGTTGGCATACGATTTGTTCAATTGTTGGACTTGGAAGGGCGGGGGGGGGGGGCTGTAAGAAGTTTGTGTTCAATGATTGGTAATATTTTAATATGCTGATATTTAATATGGTGCTTTCAACATAAAGAAGTGAAATAAAACGCGGTATACAGAAAATGTTTAATTTTTATGTTTAATCTTTATTAAAATGATGATTAACATTCATCAGTTTTACAAGTAATATATAAAAAACATAACAATGTTCACGGTGTTTATCACCTAAACAAGGCTGTTGCAGTCTATTTTTTTTAATAACGTATGTTTATAATTGTAACAATTTTAGCAAGCTATTCTTCTTTAAGTTTTTTTTTCAAATCTATTATCAACATCCATGTCAATCATGGTTTTGAAATGTCTTTTAAAAAATGAATTTGATAAATCTATCAACAGTTCTATTTTATATGGCATAATTGCACGCAAAAGACAAAACTTCAAAAACACCCTTGCTTAAATAAAACAGTGTTATTCGAACAACGGTAAACGTATTAATGTAACGAAAGTTATTTATCTTTAATAAACGTGTTATGACGGGGCCAGCAATTGCATCTTAAATGAATGCCATCACGTTTTCATACGCTTTTTGTAAGCGCCGATAACAAAGGGTTATTAAAATATAAATAAGACCAACGGTATAAATGAATATTTTGAAAAATATCATGTTTTAAAATTAATTTTGTTAATTAAATAATGATAATAAAGCCTGTTTTTTAATTCCATTTTATTTTAATCTTCAAAATGCTCACTCAACTGTATTTCAACATTTTATATCTCTTGCATTTACAGAGTGTGGCGGGGTCCTGACAGATACATTTGGCGTTATCAAGAGCCCAAACTTCCCAGCATCATACGGCAACAAAGTTCACTGTACCTGGTTCATCAACGCACCAGAGGGCTATCTGATCAGAGTGCATACTTGACATTTAAATTATTGTTATTTGAATCAAGAACAAATATAGCTTTGTATAAATCGTTGAATGGTGTTAACAAAACCTGATCATATTCTCATTTTATTTGACATTTAAGATTAACCTTATATTATTCATTTTTATTCCAGTGTTACATTTACAAGTTATTATAAAAATATGTAATTCAGGCTGCAATATGTTTAACAGGAACAAAGTTTCACCACAATACATTTACACTAAATTAATTAGCTATTGTATTTTTCAGGTGACCTTCTGTAACTTCGAAATGGATTACGAGATTAGAACCCAGTGCAGCTATGGCTACCTAGAGCTGTTCAACATACTGAATGCCTCTTCTCCGTCCTTCGGAAAGTACTGCGGGATAACTCCGCCTTTGGGATTTAAGTCGCTGTCAAACTCTGTCGGTATAGTTTTCTTCACAGACGCCGCCGTTAGTCATAGAAATACGGGTTTCAGAATGGCTTACACATTTATAGAGGGTAAGACTCACCGTAAGAATGCTCCCTTTTGCGAGTCTGTTACAAAAACTAACTATACGTGTTCTACATAAACATATGCTATTATTCAAATCAATGACACCATCCACCACTTTGCTATTACCTTTATTTGTCTTATTTATTTTTTTAAGTTAAATCCGTTACATTACGGTTCGCGGGATCCACGGATTGCGATTTAGATATTACTGTTAAGGTCATTCATGTATTTATATATGCATAATAATTGTTTTTGTTCGATCCATGTGTAACGTAAAGCGTATACAAGCCCATGAAGCATGTGAAAGAAAAAATAGTTATTACTAAAAAAATGTATTCATTAGGGACATTATTGTACACACGAAATAAATCAACTTTGCTAAAATATTTAAGTGGCCAGTCAAAAATTATTTTAACAGAAAATTTCATCGCTAAAGGTTAAAAACGTCAATTACTGTCAGCCACTGGGTTTTAATTGTACTTGATTTGCCGGTCGGTGCCTTGTTAAATTACGGATGTGAACTAATAGCGGACAAAATCATTTAACTTCGGTCGACTCCGTATTCAATCGTAAATTATAGTTAGTACCTTTTAATTTGTTTTCTGCCCATGTGACCATCGAATGATTTTTCATTGTGTCTTGTGCATATGTGATCTGTAAACGTGGCCATCGAATGTCTTGCGTGTATGTAATATTTCATGAGACTGCTCCTTATATTACATATAAAAGGACGAATTTGTGAATGTAAAATTGTTCTGCATGTGAAGACATTTAACTGAACAAAAAGGAATTGCAACAGAAATTAAATTTGACTTGAATACATCCATGACCTCGTTGAACATTTCATCACACGTTATTATACGATGAATTAACAATATTAAAATGGAACCGACTTGCAAATTTCACCATGTAATAAACTACATTCACCCAGTCAATACGATTTACGTCATTACGACAGCTTGCATATTGATTTGTAAAACGAATGAGTTGCGCGACCAAGTGTTATATTCATATGTATAAAATTGATCAAATAGTATTTTATTTGATGTGAGTTTATTCAAATGCGTGTTATTCAATTGTTTAAATCCGAAACGCCTTGTCGAAATGTTTGTAGTAAATTGATAACAAATTTAACAAAAAAGCAAACAGTTATCCCAAATTGCATGTAAATAAAATATTCTGATTAGACGCAGGCGAATATCATGCTTCAAGTTCAACGTCGCATCATCCTCGCGACAAGCGTTAGCTTTAATACTCACGCTTTAGTTTTCATCATCATCAACATCACCACCACCAACACCACAACCACCACCATCATCATCATTATCATCATCATCATCATCATCCATCCCTTGACCAGTTTGGCCGTTGGTGGGAAATGAGGGACGACGATACAAAAATCCTCCTCCAGTCAGGTCTGTTTGTGCTGCTGAGAGTAATTCATCACTGGGAAGGGATGTCCACTATTTAACATTGTCCATCAAACTTTTCTTCTGACGGTTTCGACGTCAATTTCCCTCTAGCATGCCCTGGAGAACAGTCTTGCATAGAGTCATGTCTAGTGACGTGTCGTTACCAAGCCATCTTTTGTCGTTTGACGGTCGTCAGTAGAGGCTCTTGTGGACCAACAATTGTTGCAGTCATGTTCCGGGCGTTCTTGTTGGTCTTGTGCTCCGTATAGGAGATGCGGAGTAGTCTTCGGGGACATTTATGTTCAAATGCATGTATCCTGCGTGCTGTGTCCGCGTAAAGCGTCTAAGAATCGCAGCCGTAAAGTAGGATGGAGATTACGAGGGACTTTTTGAACCTGTACTAGGTTGGGAAGCTGACGGAACTGCTTGTCCACAACCTGCTTAGTCTGGCCATCACTGCGGTCGCGATGGCAATTCTTATCCGGACCATAGCGGTACTGATCCATCCTTGGAAAGGTTTGCGCCAAAGTGCTTGAAGCTGGTCACTTCTAGCTTCGTGCCGTTCGTGTTGTTCACCATGATATTCGACTTCCTCGTGCTGATCTCCATCCCGTATGCTCTTGTTGTTTCATAAAGTCTGTTGGTGAGATCTTGAAGTTCACTGCTGGGGCCAGTCTTGAGATCAATGTCATCAGCAAATCTCACGATGGAAATGGGTCTTCCACCATGGTCATGGCGAGTCTCCTGCATTATCTTTTCAAGAAAAAAGGTTGTGCAAAACGGGAAAGAGTCAACATCCCTGATGGACGCCCACTCATGTCTTTCAGAGGTACTCCTAGTGTTCGTTGAGAAGTTCTTCACTGCTGGCGTTTCCGAAGATTTTTTTGAATGACTTGCGCCAGCCCTTCGTCAATCTTGATGTCATAGGCTATCATGCCGCACACGGTCAAAAGCTTTCTTTAAGTAAATGAAGTTATAGAAGAGCGCACGTTGGTGATGTAACGGTCTGAATGAATTTACGCTACACCATATATAGTAATTTGGTGTTGCAGGTGTTTTTCAATGATTATTCTGAAGTTGAAATTATGTACCACTGTGCTCAGCCCAGCTCTGAATCCAGCTTGCTCTTTGGCAAGCAGTACCTCAACCTTACTTTCCAATCCATTAAGGACGATGCGTAGCATGACTTTGCTGGGATGAAAGATTAGACTGATGTTGCGGTAATTCTCGCACAACTTGAGTTTGCCCTATTTCGGTATAGGTATAACCAGTGACTTGGTCCACTCCGTGGGCCACTTCTTCTCCTTCCAGATCTTTTGGCATAGTGCCGTCATTGCTGCAGTAGTGGCCTTTCGTCCGTGCTTTATGAGCTCGGAAGGGAAGTTTCCCACTCCCGGAGATTTCCCTGCCTTAATACTACGCACTGTCTCATCAACATCTGCATTAAGTATTGGCGGACTTTCGTCGCGTGATGGTTCCTTAGAAGACTGTAGTACGGTGATAGCGGATAGTTGCAGAGGTCACTGCAGTATTCACTCCATTTGTTTAGGACTGCGGCACTCTGGGTAAGAAATTCCCATCTTCGTAAGGGTTTTGAGTGTGCTGTAGGTCTGCTTGTCTGCTGCCTTCGGTCATCTCTTTGTCGATGATGATTCATTGTTCCTCACTCATTTCCTCCTTGGCCTCTTAAATTTCGCTTTCTGTTAATTTGCCCTTGAGTCCAGGCTGGTATTCTTTTTATTCCGCAGAGCCGTTCTTTTGTCACAGATCCCCATGATTTCGTTCGTCACCCATGGCTTGTTCTTCCTGCTCTATTCCCTAAGCACTTCTTCGGCCGATGACAGTTAGGCATCCTTAATGTTGTTGGAAATGGTGTCAATGTCATTGTCTCAAATGTTCAGGGCAGCATATTTGCCACCTATGTGTGCTTCAAATACCTCTGTTATCACTGGATCTTTCAATGTCTCAGTCAAATCTAAAGCCAGTGTTTTTGTGATGCGTTTGCTCTGTAACTTCAGCTTCATGGTGGTGAGCACTAAGCCATGGTCACTGTCAATGTCTGCGCAAGGAAACGTTCTTGTGTTTGCCATCTTGATGTTGGACTTGAACTGTTGCGGCGACAGTATGAAATCGATCTGGTTTTGTACTTGTCGTTTGGAGAATGCAAGGTCTTCGCTGTTCTGGACGGTTTGTGTGGATGCAGCGTAATTGCCAGGGTAAGTTGATAGCTTCTGGCGAACTCAAGAAGTCTCAAACTTCTTTCGTGGTCTTTTCTAAGCCAATTAACCTACTGTACCTGATCAGTCTTGTTATGCGTGTGGTCCAACCTTGGCGTTTCAGTAGCCTAGGACAATGAGGATGTCTTTCTTGGGGAGCTTGACTATGATGCGCTCTACTTTTTCATAGAACGGTTTAATCTCATCGTCTTGTTAGTCAGCTGTTGTTGCGAAGAGTTGGATATTGTGATGTTGTGAGGTTTCGCCGATAAACGGATGGAAAAAAATCTGCTGGAGACTGGGGTGCTACTGATGACGCCGTTGACTACCCCCTCCCTAACGATGAAAGCAACCCCGTGGCGATGTATAGAATCCTCACCGCTGAACCATATCGTACGCCCTTCGCCCGTTGATGTTTCTCCGAATGCAAGCCTACTGATCTCGGCTAGTCCGATGATGTCTAAGCGGTAGCGCTTCAGCTATTGCGTCAGTTCATGGACCTTGCCACACGTATTGAATGTTCTTACGTTCCATGCTCTTATGGTTGTTTCTTTTGTCGCCACCTTGATCGATTGATAAGCTCAAGTAGCTAACTTGTCGAATCCACCCTGGAAACGGGAGGTGGAGTGCGCGGTCGCTGTTATTCCGGGCCCGACCGATTCGACTTTGTATTCTATGTCATTGTCCTTGTCATTTCCTTTTATGGGGCTTTAAGCAATCTCAGCGGCGCCCGTCTACTCTCATTTACTTTTATATGCATCTAAATATCATTTAGCAAGTGAGAAAATCAGATTGGAAAGGTATACTTCACTTGGAATGATCCAAATTAGCGCCCGCATTTAATACCCTTGAAATATGACAACAGTTTGACAATTTTAAATTCATACTATATATATATATGAACACATTCATTATTTACAGCAAAATATTTATAGATTAAAATTAATTATTTGACCATATTAATTAAATGCACATACATTGTGTTGATGTGATAATTTTTGTTAATTAATTGCGCATATTAGACAAATCTTACGAAGACACGGGTGCTTCATTCATACACTGTCATCGGAAACACGATATTGCATTTACATATAACTGGTAATTTTGAATTATGAAAATTTTGTCGGAAATTCATTTTACTTAGGTTACCGATTTTTGTTTTCAGACTGCCCGATCGGAAGATACAGCGTAAACTGTTCCAAGCAATGCCATTGTCACGAGGGCCCTTGCGACTATATTACGGGTGCATGTGAACATGACGGTTTTACAGACAAATGGACGGATATAGCATGTAATGAAAGTAAGTTGTAAATTGCTATATAAAAAAACAACAACACAAAAACAAAGATGAAACAAATATACGATATATGTAAATAACATAAGGTAGCGTGGGCGTATACCACTACGGAAAACGGACGACAAATTGACCTCATTAAATTCGTTCATGTGCACATAAGTTTGAACTGCATATTATTATGTTCAATTATTTCGGGATTGATTTGGACTAAGTATTTTGGCGGATAAATAAAATCTCATTCACACTGTTAATTGTTAAAAGGTTATTGCATAGTACAGACCGTAAGTTTTAAAAGACACGCTTGCTAAATTAATACAATGCCATTGAACCAACGATTTTGAAAATACGCAAAACTTTTAAAGTATTTTTTATTATTGTAAAACAACGTACAGTAAACAAAGGTTTCACAATTTTTAGGAGCATGTGTCTAATAAGGTGCTATGCAAATATGCAAACGGAGCGTTAACACGCGCATACGAATATGTGTTTAATGGTAACAGCATGTTATTCTTGCACATTTGGGGCTAGCTGCCCCTCTGTATGTCATTGCCTCAACTATACAATCTGCTACCATATTGATGATAATTGTCGCAATAATTAATAGGCATCGTGATGAACACAACTGCACCGTTGTAACATCACTATATGTTACTGAATAAGTACAGTCGTGTCCGGTTATCTTTGGCGTCCGGTAATCTTCACAGTTTGGCATGCTCGTACAATGTGTCTTATTTACTTGCATTTACTTTTGTCGTTTCTTTTATCGACCGATGTTAAGATTAAAATTTAACATGAATGATATTATTCTTCATCAATTACTTCTTTTTTCGAACTGAATTTCCAAGAATTATTCACTGTCTCAATAGTAAGTAAAGTAGTGATATATACTCGTATTCGATAAGGATTGTTTTTGTTACTGACACAGATGTGTATTGACTTGATCTGAGTTTTAAACAAAGAACATATGCTTCCAAAGTTTGACCTTTTACTGTAAAATCACAGTAAAGTTTTAAATGCCCTTCATATAATCATCAGAAAGTCTGATATGCAAAAAATGTATTTAATTTTAAAACATATCTCTGTGAGAGTATGTTTGGCTCAAAATCTAAGGCATATGTACTTTGAAATGAAATAAGTCTGCCTTGATACAACGAGAGCGCCGACGGCATTGAAAGTCTATTTGCAAGATACAGGGATTTTTGTGATGAATTAAAGGCTATCAAAAAGATCTTTTTCGGCGAAGCTGTATAAGCCAGCTTTTCACCTTAGCCTGACCTTTGTAAACGACCAATCAATTTGAATATAAAATTTTCCGCCGGTAGGCCTGAAACTTTTCGCAGTAGAAAACGTTCAATCTACAAACAGATTTCACATTAACATTAATATGTTATTCAATCCACTTTCCACTTTTGGGAAGTGTAAGGTAAGGGATACTACAGTTCGTTTAGCAACGTTGTTATGCGTATTCAGCATAAAACAATTGTAACTCTATCTATAATAATAAAGTTTGAGAGATAGAGCAGTTTTACACGCAATCCTCGATATCAATACAAAGTGTGTGCTCCTTTATTTTGAAGAATGTCAGCGCCACAGCTTAAAGGCTGTGTTCCCATATTTGGTCATTACTACGATATTGCATTCTGTGCACTCAACATTTTTAGATTATATAAGAATTGTTATTCAGTAACCTGATATACGCTTTGAAAAACAAAATGTTTTCAAATTTGACCGTTAAACACGTAAATGTTAAAAGCTTTAAACAAGCCGTCGTGTCAGCAGTGGTATTGTTACCCCACTTTAACGCATTGCATTCCAATCCGCAAGGTATCAAGGTCAGTTTGCGGTCAGTTACAGAAATCTTTATATAAACGCCATCGCGTAAACTATGTGCACTTGAAGTTTACTTCGATCAGAAAGATACTAAATAAAGATATTCGGCGATATTATTAAGGTATGTCAATCATAGATTTTTAATGTTTTTTCAACAATTGCATGATAATGATCAATTTTGATTAGATAAGTTAGAAATATTTATATATTTAGATAAATTTATTAAGCATGAGCACGATAATTCACGATACTATTAATAATAGAATCAAATAAGATTCGAGTGTTGCCGGCTGACCTATATCCACTCATTAATTTTCATGGTTCTTGTGTTTTTCTATTCTAACAAAATCTGGCGCAACACCCCGTAATTTATTTGCTTGTGATGAAGCTAAGAACTGCGCAGAACAAAGGCGTTCGCTATTTTTGATCTCACAAGTTTATTTTTTTATCGTTCTTAAACTTCGACCACAATCAACGCCGTATATCTTTTTAAAGATATTTCTTGGTTAGAATAAGTACAAATAAATGAAACAAGAAGTGGTGAAATATGTAGAACCATCCTTTATCATCGGAAAATCAGAAATATCTATCATTGGAGCTTGGTATTCTGCGAGCAAGTAAATGTCCGGATGAAAATGCTATTTCTGATTGGCCAGACGTTTGTTTATGCTCTTGTTTTAATTAACGTTATCATAACAGCATTAGTATTTTCGAGATTTAACGATTTTATTATTCGGAAGCTTAGGTCAAAGTTATATCTTTGTTTTTCTTTTTGTGTTTTTTACTGTTCATTATACTGTTACGATCGCTTCATTTTCATTTAAGCAGATAGGATCACTTCCTTGTTGTTGTGTTGTTGTTGTTTGTGTTATATTGACCAACTTCGTTACATACGCAAAATATTACATGCACGCTTTATTTTGGAGCAAATAATTTATATAAGCCTATTTAGTGCACACGAATACCGGGCGTTGCGCTGATCCGTTAACTTCGCGGATTGTGGCATCCAAGGATCGCGGTTACGATAAAACTTGATTGGGCATTCACGCGCTGTCGAACTTTGTTTAATGTTATGTTAACAAAATCTAGCTACAGATACACAGTTCTAGAAATGTTATTTAAATAATTTGTCCCGATGAAAAGCAGGAGAAAAATATGCTTAATGTAAAACGTCGCATCATTTCATAAAAAGAGCGGGCTTTAATACTTAATAATTGTCTTGAATATTCGTTGCGCCGAGAACTGCCAACCAAGTCTTTACTTTTAGTTACAAAATGTGTATTGCATGATTTTCAAAATATGACAAAACATTCTCTAAATTAAAAAAGATAGTTTATGTTGTCTATATTGCTATAATTGTTTATATATCTCAGTATTGATGTGTGGAATTGTATATACCTCCATGTAAAAGGCGTGTATTTTCCTCCGTGAGCGCTGATAAGGTGATGCCATTATGGAGCAGAATAGATTGACAACTATCATCAGCTCAATTTCAAAGACAGGATTGTGTCAAGTTTTACCCGTTAAATTATTGTACACTGTGAATGTTTGATGTTGGACACTTTGGCATGACATATTGGCAGATATCATCATTTAAATTCAAAAACAGGATTTTGTCAAGTTATGACACCTTTAATTGTGTAAAACTGTTTGAACGTTGGGAAAGTATATTTTATTTTTCGGACCAAGCACGCGTTCTACATTGACTGAACATCAATCCATGAAACATAACACTTTGTTTGTGTCCGAGGTCCAAAACGGACGTTAAAGCAAAGTTGTGACAGATCCGTTTCATCTCGGTTCGCGGGATCCAAGCGTCGCTATTACGATACAACTTGTCAGGTCTTATATGTGCATAAGCTTTCCAGTATATCAGAGGCATCTGGATTGATGCTTCCGATGCAGTCTTGCCTTTATGGTTATGTGTTCAAATCGATTTGCAACTTAACCCTATCTCTTCCTTGCTTTTTAATGAGAACGTCGTCTTGGCCGAAAGTTAGGGCGAGATTAAATTTAAAAGACTGTGTAAGAGACTAAAATTAAAAATATATTACATAGCCAATACATTACAAATATAAAGCTTCGCAATAATCTAAATTTGAGTTTACGAACTTACGACCTTCGAATCAGGAACAGGTAACAAGTTTGTCGGATGTTTGATTGTTTAGATGTTGTGTTTGATATTTCAGCTTGATCGTGTTAAAAAGCTGTGGTCCACATTTCTACTGTATCTTTTATTTGACGATCAACACTAAATTGTGTATTATGAAGACGATAATAAGAAAGTGGTATTGTCTTACTATATATAAAGAAAAGAGTATAACATTACATGTACATGAACATCATGTTGTGCATGGTATGGAAATTAGAAATAGTTTGTGCAATACTCGTCAACTCAAATTTGATAAACGAGTTCTTTTTTTCGCGGTTGAATTAGAAAAATTAAGTACATTTTATATTCCATATCCAATTCGCATAAGTAACTGGCATATTCTTACTTAAATGATTAATTTGAACAACGGTTATACAATTATAATAACAAATTATTGTTTTTGTAGAAGAACAAGAAAAAAAGGTTTTCGGTGCTCAAAAAGAAATCATAAACACACTATTACGATATGAGCATAGGTATTTGAATCGAAAAATATTAATTTATCTCAAAAAGCTTTCCAGTATTACATAGTCACAGGGACCGCTGCCTCCAGTAAAGTCTTTCGTTTATGACTGCATCAGCGACGTCGAACTTAAAACAACTCCGTCCGAAATATATGTGAAGGGTTTGTTTAACTGTATTCTGTGAATATAAAGAAATCATTATTGACTATTTTTGAACGGCATATTACTTTAAATCTTTAAAATGATCATTAAATTTTATTTCAGCATTTAATATCACTTGCCTTTACAGAGTGTGGCGGGAATCTGACGGATGCATATGGCGTCATCACGAGCCCCAACTTCCCGGCGAATTACGGAAACAAAGTTGAATGTACCTGGGTCATCAGCGCACCAGAGGGCAGCCGGATCAAAGTGCATACTTGACGTTTTAATAATTGTTCAATCAACCAACACCAATTTAACTTATTTAAATCTGTGTGTGGTATTTTATAAAGAACTTGGATCATTTTCTCATAATATTTGACATGTAAAATTAATCTAATTTTATTCAATTTTATTTCAGTGTTACATATAAAGGTAATAATTCAAAATATTAAATCAAAGCTACAATATGTTGTACATGCACACATTATCACTACAATAAATTCACACTTAATTATTGGTCGTTTGTGTTTTCAGGTGAACTTTACAGACTTTCAATTACAATTTTGCTACGACTGCGGCTGTGACTTCCTACAGTACTTCAACGGACCTAATACCTCTTATCAGTCCAGCATTCGGTACTGCGCTTGGATTAGGGAATTCAATTCTCGGTCAAACTATGTCACTATTCTCTTCATTACGGACAGGTATTCTAACCGTCCGGGTTTCAGAATGACTTACACATTTACACAAGGTACGAATCATTATAAGAATTCTTCCTTTTTGTGTGTCGATAAAAAACTCTTTTTACATGTTTTAAATCAACTCTGCACTTCTGCTGATCAATGAAACTACACCAATGTCTTTTATTACATTTATGTTTCTTAAATGTATTTCTAAAAATTAATATTCAAACACGTATTTACCTCCCTTGTTACATAGAGTGTTGTGCATATACCTAAAATTGTTCATACACGATATTATTCATTGTGAGTATTTCCAAATGAGTGATATTCAATTTTTGAAATCAGAAACGCATTTCCGAATTATGTTTATGTGATGGGAACAAAGTCTACCAACAAATAAAGAGTTCTCCAGAATTCTATGTAAATACTTAGGTCCTGATTAAAAGAAGGCGAAAGTTCTAATTCTAATTCGTGTACAGCGTCGCATTATCCTCGAGGAAAAAAAGTGGTTTGAAATTCTTGAATACTGAATACAAACTTCAAATTTGTTACGCAGTGAAAGTTGGGATCTATACTTTTAGTTACACAATTAGTAGTGCATTAAAAAATATTGAACACTATTTCTCTCAATTTAAACAAAAACATTATGCTGTATCTACATTGCAACAATGGTTCAGAAAGGTCAATATATATATATAAATATATAAATATATATATATATATATATATATATATATATATATATATATATATATATATATATATATATATATAAATATATATATATATATATATATATATATATTCACACATATGGCCAGTTACGGGGTCTCTGATTTAGAAATAGGTTATGGGGTTCCCACTTTAAATACATGTATCTCCATACCCTTTTTTATCCGATATAAACACGAATTAAGGTATATAGGGGTACCTACTATTATTATTGTATATAAATACGTCATTTATTTAACGTCTTAT